>NC_090745.1:32636872-32879372 GCF_036898095.1 Palaemon carinicauda
TATCGTTGAACAAGTGCTTATGTTTAAATATTTTAACACAACATATATGTCAACAGTGTTAATATTTATATGGTACATTTGTATTGTATTACAGGGTGTGATTTTCGCACAGAAAATATAGTAAATAACGTGATTTAACCGGTTTTCACCTTCATTTCATCCGTAATAACATCAACCAATTCGTCAACTTAAAGTTAGTCGGGTTGGTTGATCTGTTTGTTTCCGGTTGAAATGAAGGTAAAATTCGGTTAAATCACGTTATTTACTACAGGAAATCATATATTTTCTGTGCGAAAATCACACCTTGTAATACAATACAAATTTACCCCCTATCCTATCCTACGTACCTATCTGCGATACCCGCTTAGACCCCTTATCCCTACCTATTTACCTACCTGGAATACCCCCTTAGACCTCACGATCCCAACCTACGTACCTATCAGCGACACCCCCTCAGACCCCCCTATCCTATCCTATGTACCTATCTGCGACACCCCCATAGACCCCCAATTGTTAACTATTTACCTACCTGCGACACCCACTTAGAGCACCCGATCCCAACCAATGTACCTATCTGCAACACCCCCTTAGACCCCCTATTCCTACCAACTTACCTACCTGCTACATCCCCTTAAAACCCCCTATCCTTACCTACTTACCTACCTGTGTCACCCCCTTAGACACCCCTATCCCTACCTACTTACTTTATCAGCGACACCCCCTTAGACCCCCCTATCTCAACCTACGTACCTATCTGCGACACCCCTTATACCCCCTATCCCAACCTACTTAACTACCTACGCCACCCATTTAGCCCCCCCCATCCCGACCTAAATACCTATTTGCAACACCCTCTTAGAACTCCCTATCCCTACCTACTTTGCTACCTGCAACACCCCCCTATCCGAACCTACATACATAACTGCGACACCCCCTTAGACCCCATATCCCTACCTACTTACCTACCTGCTACACCCCCTGAGAATCCCCTATTCCAACCTGCATATGTATCTGCGACAACCCCTCAAACCCCCTATCCCTACCTACTTGCCTACTTGTGACAGCCTCTTTAGACCCCTTATCCCTACCTACTTACCTGTAACAGCCCATTAGACCCAGTATCCCTATCTACTTACCTGCTTGTAACAGCTCCCTTAGACCCCCTTAACCTACATACTTACCTACCTGCGACACCACCTTTGACCCCCTATAACTATCTACTTACCTACTTGTGACAGGCTACTTCGACCCCTATCCCTACCTATTTACCTACCTGCAACTGCCCCCTTAAACCCCCTTATCCCTACCTACTTACCTACCTGCGACACCACCCTTAGACCCCCTGTCACTGTCTACTAACCTACCTGCAACTGCTCCCTTAGATCCCCCTATCCCCACCTACTTACCTACCTGCGACACCCCTTTAGACCCCCTATCCCTATCTACCTACCTATCTGTGACACCCCCTATTCCTACCTACTTAACTACCTGCGATATCACCTTAGACCACCCAATCCCAACCAACGTACCTATCAGTGACACCTCCTATCCCTGCCTACTTAGCTACCTGCGACCCCCCATTAGATTTGAACCCCCCCCATCTTAACTACGTACCTATCTGCAACACCCACTCAGACCCCCCTATCCCAATCAACGTATCTATCTGGTACACCCCCATAGACCCCCCATTGCTTCCTATTTACCTACCTGCGACACCCCTTTAGAGCACCCGATCCCAACCAACGTAGCTATCTGCGACACACCCTTAGACCCCCTATCCCTACCTACTTACCTACTTGCTACACCCCCTTAAAACCCCCTACCCCAACGTACATACCTATGTGCGATACCCCCTTAGACCCCCTATCCCTACCTACTTACATCCCGCGTCACCCCCTTAGACACCCCTATCCCTACCTACTTACCTTATCAGTGACACCCCCTTAGACCCCCCTAGCTCAACCTACTTACCTGAGCCACCCATTTAGCCCCCTATCTCGACCTGAATATCTATTTGCGACACCCCCTTAGAACCCCTATCCCTACCTACTTACCTACCCGCAACAGCCTTTAAACACCCCTATCCAAACCTACATATTTATCTGCAACACCCCCTTAGACCCCCCATCCTTACTTATTTACTTAGCTGCAACAACCCCTAAGACCACCCTATCCCTACCTACCTACCTATCTACGAAACCCACTGACGATCCCCTATCCCAACCCATGTACGTATCTGTGGCAACCCCTCAAACTTCTATCCTTACCTACTTACATACTTGCAACAACCCCTTAGAACCCCTATCCCTACTTACTTGCCTACTTGTGACAGCCTTTTTAGACCCCTTATCCCTACCTACTTACTTACCAGTAACAGCCCATTACACCCACTATCCCTATCTACTTACATGCTTGTAAGAGCTCCCTTAGACCCCCTTATACCTACTTGCGACACCTCCTTAGACTACCTATCCCTATCTACTTACCTACCTGCGAAACCCCCCTGGACCTCCTATAACTTTCTACTTACCTACTTGTGACTGGCTACTTAGACCCCCTATCCCTACCTATTTACCTACATGCAACTGCCCCCTTAGACCCCCCTATCCCTACCTACTTGTGACACGCCCTTAGACGCCCTATCCCTACCTACTTTCCTACCTGCGACACCCCCTTAGAACCCCCTATCCCAACCCACGTACCTGTCTGCGACACCCCTCAAACCCACTATCCCCACCTACTTTCATACCTGCGACCCCCCACTAGATCCCCTATCCTTCCCTACTAACCTTATTTTGACAACCTCTTTAGACCCCTTATACCTACCTACTTACCTACCTGTAACAGCCCCTCATACCCCATATCCCTATCTACTCACCTACCTGCAACTACTCCCTTAGACCCCCTTATCCTTTCCTACTTACCTACGTGCGACACCCCCTTAGACCTCCTGTCCATACCTACTTGCCTACCTATGACACCCCCTTAGACCCCCTATAACTTCCTACTTACCTACCTGTAACAGCCCCTTCGACCCATTATCCCTATCGACTTGCCTACCTACAACAGCCCTCTTAGACCCCATTATACTTACCTGCTTACCTACCTGGAACACCCCCCTTAGACCCCCTATCCCTACCTACTTACTTGCAACACCCCTTAGACCCCCTATCCTTACCTTCTTACTTACCATTGACATCCCCTTAGATCTCTATCCTTACCCTCTTACCTATGTGCGACACCCCCTACCTACTTACACACGTGTTACAGCCTCTGTAGTTCCCCTATCCTTACCTGCTTACCTAACTGCGATACCCTCTTAGATCCCCCATCCCTACCTACTTACACACGTATGACAGCCTCCGTAGTCCCCCTATCCCTACCTACTTACCTACCTGTAACAGCCCCTTCGACCCATTATCCCTACCGTCCTACATAACTACTACAGCCCCCTTAGACCCCTCTATACCTACATACTTGCCTACCTGCAACACCCTCTTAGACCCCCTATCTCTACCTACTTACTTTCTTGCAACACCCCTTTAGACTCCCTATCCTTACCTTCTTATATACCTTTGACATCACCTTAGACCTCTATCCCTACCCTCTTACCTGCGACACCCCTTAGATCCCTTATCCCTACCTATTTACTTAACTACGACACCCCCTTAGACCCCCTTTCCCTACCTACTTACATAGGTGTGACAACCTCCTTCGTCCCCCTATCCCTACCTCCTTACCTACCTCTGACAGCCTCCATAGACCCCCTATCCTTACGTACTTACCTACCTGTAACAGCCCCTTCGACCCATTATCCCTACCGTATTACATAACTACTACAGCCCCCTTAGACCCCTCTATACCTACTTACTTACCTACCTGCAACACCCCCTTAGACCCCCTATCCCCTTAGACCTCTATCCCTAGGCTCTTACCTACTTGCGACACCCCCTTAGACCCCCTATCCCTACCTGCTTACCAAACTGTGATACTCCCTTAGATCACCCATCCCTACCTACTTGCCTAACTGCAACACCTTCTTTGACCCAATATCCCTATCTATTTACCTACCTGCGACACCCCCTACCTACTTACCTACCCGTGACAGCCTCCTAGACCCCCTATCCCTACCTACTTACCTACCTTTAACAACTTTTAGACCCAATATCCCTACTGACATACTTACCTGCAACAGCCTAATTAGACCCCCATCCATACTTACTTACCAACCTGTGATACCTTCTTAGACTCCTTATCCCTACCTTCTTACCTACATGTGACACACTTTTGGACCCCTTATCCCTACATAATTACATACATGCGAAAGGTTCTTAGACCGCCTAAACCTACATACTTATGTTCCTGCGACACCCCCTTACACCTCCTATCACTCCCTACTTACCTACATGAGCCCCTTCCTGAGACCTGCTATCCCTACCTGTGACACCTCCTTAGACCCTCTATCCCCACCTACTCGCCTAACTGCGGCACCCCTTAGACCCCCTATCCCTACCTACTTACCTAACGGGGATACCCACTTAGTCTCCATATCCATACCTACCTACCTACCTGTGACACTCCCTTTGACCCCATTTCCTTACCTACTTACCTAACTGCGACAACCCCTTAGTCCTCCTATATCCACCTACTTACCTACCTACGACACCCCCTTTAGACCTCCTATCCCTACCTACTTACCTACATGCGACACCCCCTTAGGCCCCTTATACCTACCTGTGATACCCCCATAGACACCCTATCTCCACTTTCTTACCTAAGTGCGGCACCCCGTGAGACCACTAACCCTACCTACTTACCCACCTACTTACCTACCTGCGACACCTTCTTTGACCCCCCTATCCCTTCCTACTTACCTACCTGAGACATCCCCTTAGACCCGCTATCCCTACCTACTTACTTTCCTGCGAAATTCCCTAAAACCTCCTATCCTTACCTACTTACGTACATCTCACACCCCTTTATAACCCCTATCGCCACTTACTTACCTAAGTGCGGCACCCACTTAGACCACTATCCCTACCTACTTACCTAACTGCGACAACCACTGAGACCCCTATACCTACCTACCTACATACCTACCTGCAACACCCCTTTAGACCACCTATCCCTACCTACTTACCTACCTGTGACAACCCATTAGACCTCTTATCCCTACCTACTTACCTACATGCGACCCCCCTTTAGACCCTTATCTTTACCTTCTTACTTATCTTTGACATCTCCTTAGACCTCTATCCCTACCCTCTTACCTACCTGCGACACCCCCTCAGACCCCTAGGGTACCAGCCACCCGTTGAGATACTACCACTAGAAAGTTATGGGGTCTTTTGCAGGCCTGACAGTACTACATTGGATCCTTCTCTCTGGTTACGGTTCATTTTCCCCTTTTGCGTACACACACACAGCGAATAGTCTGGCCTATTATTTACTTATCCTCCTCGGTCCTCATACACCTGACAACATTGAGGTTACCAAACAATTCTTATTCACCCAAGGGTTACTGAACTGTAATTGTTCAGTGGCCACTTTCCTCTTGTTAAGGGTATAAGAGACTTGTTAGCTATGGTCAGCAGCTCTTCTAGGAGAAGGACATTCCAAAATCAAACCATTGTTCTCTAGTCTTGGGTAGTGCCAAAGCCACTGTACCATGGTCTTCCACTGTCTTGGGTTAGAGTTCTCTTGCTTGAGGGCACACTCTGGCACACTGTTCTGTCTTTTTTCTCTTTTCCTTGATGTGTTAGTTTTTTATAGTTTTTATAGGAAATACTTATTTTAATATTACTCTTCTTAAGAATTTTATTTTTCCTTGTTTCCTTTCCTCACTGGGTTACTTTCCTTGTTGGAGCCCCTGCGCTTATCTTATAGCATCCTGCTTTTCCAACTAGGGTTGTAGCTTAGCAAGTAAAAATAATAATAATAATAATAATAATAATAATATCCCTATGTACTCAAGTACCTGCGACACCACTTAGACCCATTATTCCTACCTACTTACATAACAGCGATAACAAGCTCTTAGACCCCCTATCCCTACCTACTTACATGTGACATCCTCCTTAGACACCCCCATCCCTACCTACTTACCTACCTGTAAGAGTCCCTTTGAGTTCCGACTAACCTACCTACAACAGCTCCTTAGACTACCCTATCCCTACCTACTTGACTACTGGCAACACCCCCTGAGACCCATCATTCCTACTTAATTACATGCTTGCTACACCCCCTTAGAGCTCCTATCCCTATTTTCTTACATACATGCGACATTCCTTAGACCTCTATCCCCATCTAATTGCCTTCCTGCGACACCCCCTAAGACCCCTATTCCTACCTACCTACTACCTGTGATACCCCCTTCAATCCCTTATCCCTACCTACTTGATTGCCTGCGACACCCCTTTAGACCCCCTATCCCTTCCTAATTACCTACCTGCGATATCTCCCCTTAGACCCCCTATCGCTACCTACTTACCTAACTGCGACACCCCCTTAGTTCACTATCCCTACGTACTTTTCTACCTGCGACACCCCCCTAGACCCCCTATCCCTACCTACTTACCTACTCGTCACAGCCTTCTTAGACACCTTATTCTTACCTACTTACCTATCTGTAACAGCCTTTAGACTAATTATCCCTACCTACCTACCTAATTACGACACCTCCTTAGACCCCCTGTCCATGCCTATTTACTTAACTGCAATAGCTCCCTTAGACCCACCTATCTCCACCTACATACCTACCTGCGACACCCCCCCCCCTTAGACCCCCTATCCCTACCTACTTACCTACTTGTGATAGCCTCCTTAGACCCCCTATCCCTACCTACTTACCTACTTGTGACAGCCCCTCTTAGACACACTATCCCTATCTACATACCTAACTGCGACACCCCTTTAGGCCCCCCTATCCCTACCTACTTACTTACCTGCAAAACCCCCTTATACCTGAGTCCTACTTATCTACCTGCGATACACTCTTAGACCCCCTCTCCTTACCTGCGTTACTTTCTTAGATTCCTTATCCCTACCAACTTACCTACTTGCAACACGTTCTCTAACCCCCTAACCCTACCTAGCTACCTGCCTGTGACACCTCCTTACACCTAATATCACTACCTACTTACCTATCTGCAACACCCCCTTAGACCCCTTATCCATACCTACTTACCTACCTGCGACACCCCTTATATCCTCTATCCCCACCCACTTACCTACCTGCGGCACTCCATTAGACACCCTATCTCTACCCACTTACCTGCCAGTGACACCCTCTTACCTACCCATGACACCCACTTAGACTCTGTATCCATAACTACTCACATACCTGTGTCACTCCCTCACACCCCCTATACCTACCTACTTACCTAACTGCAACACCCCCATAGACCTCCTATCTCCAAAAACTTACCTACCTGCTACACCCCCTTAGACCTCCTATCCCTACCTACTTACAGACCAGCGACACCCCCTTATACCCCCTATACTTACCTACTTACCTACCTAAAACAGTCCACTTAGACTCCCCTATCCATACCTACCTACCTACCTACCTACAATAGCCCCCTTAGATCCCATATCCCTACCTACGTAACTATTTATAACTGCCTCCTTAGACCCCCTATCCCTACTATCCCTACCTACTTACCTACCTGCAACAGTCCTCTTAAACCTCTATCCCTACCTACTTACCTATCTGTAACTGCTCCTTAGACCCCCCTATCCCTACCTACTTAAGTACCTGCATCAGCCCCTTTACACCCAATATCCATACTCACCTACCTGCAACACTCCCTTAGACTCCTGTTCTTTCCTACTTATTACCTTTAACAGCCCCTTTGGACCCCCTTTCCCTACCTACTTACTTACCTGCGACACTCCCTTAGACCCCCTATCCCTACCTACTTACCTACTTGTAACAGCCCATTAGTCCCCCTATCCCTTCCTACTACCTACCTGTGACAATCCCTTAGACCTCTATCCCTACCCACCTATCTTTATCTACTTACCTACTTGCGACTCCCCTTACCTACTTACCTACGTGTGATAGCCTCCTTAGATCTCCTATCCCTACTTACTTACCTACCTGTGACAGCCTCCTTAGACCCCCTATCCCTTCCTACTTGCCTACCTGGGACACTCCCGTAGAACCCCTATCGGTATTACTTACCTACCTGTCACAGTTCCCTCAGACCCCCTATCCCTATTACTTACCTACCTGTCACAGCTCCCTTAGACCCCCTATCCCTACCTTCTTACCTACCTGTGACCCCCCCTTAGACCCCCTATCCCTACTTACCTACCTGTGACAGCCTCCTTAGACCCCATCCTTAGACCCCCTATCCCTACCTTCTTACATACTTGGGACACTCCTGTAGACCCCCTATCCCTATCACTTACCTACCTGTGACAGCAGTAGTAGAAGTTATTCCTCAGCTGCTCACTTCTTTTGGGGGGGGGGGGCGTTGTCAGGTTTGCTCACGTTGTCAGGTTTGCTCACTTTTTCAGATTTGCTCACTTTTGAGATGAGGCCGTCTAGATTGCTCAGTTTTTTTTAATGGGTTTGCCTCTGCAACTCAGTTTGGGATTTAAACGTGAGGTTATGTTTACCAGCCCCCCTTCCCCCCTCCCGCAGGTTGAGAGGGTACATTTGCAGTACGTACGTACACTGCCGGGGCGCAAGGAGTTTTCTCTCTCTCTCTCTCTCTCTCTCTCTCTCTCTCTCTCTCTCTCTCTGGGAGAGCTGATGCTCTGATGACTCATGCCCCTAGGCACTGTCATTAAGCCTAACGACCACACAGGTTTTTTTTTTTTATCATAAGACACACACACTTGTGTGCAAGCAAAGAGTTCACACGTACCCGTTTCTCTCTCTCTCTCTCTCTCTCTCTCTCTCTCTCCCAGCTGTTACGATGACTCATGCACTGTTATGTACATTCCTGGGCCTATGAGAAAGCGGCCACACGCCTTTCCAATTTAAAGTACTCATCTTTCAGTCCATTTATTTTAAGCCCTTTCGCTTTCGCTTTACATTAACATATATGGTTTAATAAAAAACATCTCTGAGAGCTGGTTGATTTTGGCTCGCATTCCTTTCAATTTAACGCGATGACCGCCCGACCTTGGTCGTAGCAATCATAATGAATTAGGTGATCATAAGTTAAGCCTAAAGATTTTAATGTCTCATAGTAAAGATGAGAATGATTTTTGGGGAATTGAGAGTTTGTCGTACAAAGTGGAACCATTCAGTGTGACCCCTATGCGTTTAAGATTATTATGACTAAAATAAATGAGATTCCTATTCAGAACACCATTGACACTTTCCATATTAACAATAGTGAGGTATAACTTTTGCGGTATAACCTTATTGAAAGGTAAATCCTACGTTGCCTGTGTCTGATTAGGGGCTAGCACATATGTCCTGTAAAGAGTTTTATTAAAGACAGTTTCCACCGTAATGTTGGGATTTGAAAATGCCTGATGAATGGCGAGTAAAGCCAGGGGCTGTGGGATGATTTTATCAATATGGAGCCTGGTCTCTTCTAGATGAAATCTAAATTCCTCTGCGTGTGCGGTGGAATTAATGAATCACGCATTTGGGGCTAATTCCAACTTGATACGAACGTCGATATTATCCATCAAATATTCATCTACTGAAGCCACATCGAGCATAAGTGGATGAATAAGATGCAATCCTTCTCTTTTACCTTTAGCAACCCACTCCTTTTCCAATTTGTTCAATTTTGTAAAATAATCGTCTGGTAAAACGTTTGAAATTGATGTTCCCTCGTAATCTTGGAGAAGATATCCGAGCCGTCCGACTGTTTTGACAGTGTGAGACTTTGCAGTAGCTAATAACTTTATGAAAGACCAGTAATTGAAATGGGGATTTGATTCTACAAGCCTTTCGCCCATATAATCTTTGCTTGACTTGAAGATTTTATTTGCCAAAGCATTGACAAATACAACATTTACACCATCCCCCAACATGCTCCCATAAGAGGCCATGACTTTTAAATGTAGTTCAATAGCCAAACTGGCTAAATCAATTAGTGTTCCTTCTACGCTATTGATACGTAATTCGAGATAACGATCAGTGATTGCTCCCCCCGATGTAAGTTTTGTTGGGAGAATAAAACACGTTTGCCGATCAACCATGGAAGCTTCCCCCACCCGTAAACGATTAGGCCTGGGAAAAGCGTCCATCACCCCAGCGGTGTATTTTGCGTTGGGAGTTCGCTTCCTATAAGACCCGCAATTCTCGGTGTCCCCGATGCCATGTTGAATGACTCCACTCTAACACCTATTTACCAGAACTAAATCACATTGCACTAAACACGTCGTTATTTCCTATATTCCTACGAGATGAGATTTTCTTTTTATTTACTCTTTTCTTCCCATTTCTTTTGACATTTTTCCTTTTCTTCCCTTTGCCAGTAACAATACGTCGACCTGTTGATTTTAGCGCCTTCAACCCTCTGTTTAAGGCTTGATTTGAAATCTCTTGTCCCTTGTTGTAAATCTCCTATGACATTTTGCCCAAATTCAAGGTCTGAGGGCAGGACCGCCTTTGCCACAAAGGGCGCAACCCTTTTAGCGAGTCCAGCTAATAGACTGAAAAGCCCATTCCCCTGCTGGGAACGTCTTGGGTCTCTAAAAACCTCAATATCCCCTAAAGCTCCTCCACACAAGAGTTTTATGGGGGGACTAGCGAATATGATGCTAAACTCCTCAGGAGATGGCGAAAGAAAGGCAACCCGCATGGTGTCACACTCTTGAATAAACGCTTGCTGTGGGATGTAGCAGCTTTTATATAATTTTCTGCTTTGGTCTTATATGAAGGATGCATATTGTGCTGGCATCCTCACGAAACTGTATCTCCCTTCCTTCTTGGTCGGTCAGGTGAATGGATACTGAATCAAATTCCTTTTTCCCTAAAGGGAAATACACATAATTATGATAACCTCTCGTTTTACTGCCCCACATACTGAAAGTATCCAATATATTAACTTTTTTACCCCTGAAATAGGATCTTTCAACAATATCCGAATAAACGAGGACAAAGTCCACCCCCAATGTGGGGGAATGGGGGAAAAGAAGCGAGCAAATTATGTTTTGATTAGAGAATTACCTGTTTTTTTTTTTTTTCTTTTTTTCCAAAATTTGATAAGGTTTGTCTGAATTAAATCCTAATGTAGCTCCTATTCTTTTCCCAAATTTTAATTTGATGGCGTGAATAGGTCCTTTTCGATAAGTTGCCTCTTCAGTTTCCTGTCTCTTTGTAAACTTTAAAAGCACCCTCTTTCTTTGATAGTCATATTCCAAAAGACCCGCCATGGGTATATTTTCCTGATAAAATCCGAGTCGGAGGATCTTCCTCAAAGCGTATGTTAAATCTTCGTTAATCCTGGAGACCATGTACCCAGAATTATTGGATAGAATACTTATTCCAGGTTTGTAAATTTCCTCAGTACCTGAAGTTACGGTGGGTTTGTCCCCTAAGGATATTCGCACTTTTGTTTTTATTATTTCTATCCCTGAATCGAGTTCACCACTAACAAGCCCATAAATTTCATTAGGGTAATGGATATTGGCAAGGGCTATTTCATGCTCCAAATTATGACCTAATTTTATACTATTTTGGAGCTTGTTTGTAAAGCTGCCCGCATTATTTTTAGGGATTATATCCCTATTACCCAGAGATGTCAGTGTTACGATATGACTTTCTCCAGCCATAGTGACCAACAGATAACTGAAGTAGTTTAGATGAGACGGGGATATTTAAACCAAATTAACGTAAGACTTTTTATTAAAGATGCTTCGATTACATAATTATTCTCATTTGCAGAATGAGAAGAACATTTAACTCGAAGATAAAAATACAAAAGGGTGGACCTTACATAGTAATTTTTTTTTGTTCTTAACGTATGAGCAAATTTACATGAATAAAATGAGAAAACAAATACATTTAAATACCACCCCTATTACATAACTATTCTCCTTCCCAGAATGAGAAGAACGTTTAACTCGAAGATAAAAATACAAAAGGGTGGATCTTACACAGTAAATATATATATATATATATATATATATATATATATATATATATATATATATATATATATATATATATATATATATATATATATATATATATATATATATATATGTATATATATATGTATATATATTAACAAATGAGCAAATTTATTTGGATAAAGTAGATTCTTTTTAACAAATAAGAAAATAAGTACATTACATTTAAATATCACAGCCAGCCAGATAATCTTCTGATGTAACAAGGAAAACCTTTCCAAGTTTTCTAATTCGGGAGGCAGCAGACATTTTTTCCTATGCGAATAAAATGATTTGTTTACCTTTACCAACCAACCTCCTACCTAAATTCACCAACTCTAGAAAATAATGCATCATCCATATACTATCAGCGCGACCAAACCTCCCAGTTCCAATGGGGATGGCGTAGATATTAACACTCTCATTTCCCTTCTCCGGAGCAAACTGTTCCAATTCGTGTAGACACCTCTTAAAGTTAAAAACACGCGCCTCAGTTGTAACATTTTGCAAGTTCGTGGCAAAGTGTGTATCCCTTGAAGTAGACACATACGATCGAAGTTTTCCGACTGCGTCATTATCGTCTGAATAACCGTAATTAAACTGCGTTATCAACGTGGCTACGCATGGCACACTTGCGGTGGGTAAAGTCGGTGGTTTCCGCTAGATGACACTTCTAACGGGATGATGGTCTTTGCGAATGCATCGGTTTAAATTAAAGAGCTATCTTCGACAGTTCATGATATCACTGTAGGGGTAGGCTTTATACGTTTGAGCCGCAAGTCCGTAGGATATGACGCCAATGGAATTGCCCCCCTCCACCAAACACACATTCCCCTTTCTTAGAAATGCCGCCATAAAATTGGCGATGCTTAGTTTTAGTGGTGAGGACTGCATCGTGCGGGAATCGTGTTGTAAACTGATAATGAAACCTAAACTAACTCCGACTACAACTAAAGTACTTAAACCCCACCCCCTTTACATGCCTTCCGAGTACGACATGCTAAGACATGTATTTCCCGTAGACTTACCGATGGGCATTTATTCCTAGTAAGGCACCCACCGCAGTTTACCTTTTACTTTTTTTCTTTATTTTCCTCGCTTATCCTCCCTCCTTTCCTTTAATTCCATACATCTGCATCCGAGCTTTTGCATTCTTTATACAAGTATAGGGCACTCCCACTGTATCTAGTAGGGTTTTATAAAAAGGCACGTCCTCTTCCTCAATAGCACCTGTTTGTTGAATTAATTTCTTAAACACGTCTATTAAATGTAAACTGTAGATGGGTTTCCTCAAGTTCCCTCTATCATCCCACTCGACATCGTCCCGGTCTTTGAAGAATTTAAGGAATGCGAGGGCGTGCCTTCTGCTGGAGGGGGATAATTTTACGTCAATTATATTCTCCAAAGAGGGATTGGAATAAGCTTTGTGGCGTGGGGAGGGGGAGAGGATCACGCGTGCCTTTCTCGCCCAATTCTTTTTGCCTCCTTTTCTTTGGTTAGTTTTCCAACTTACACTTGATCATTTGTATCATTTTGACTAAATTTTGGAGCAAATCCCTATCACTCCCTCCACCCTGCTGCTTATCCCCACTTCCATTTTCCTCTACATTTTGTCTAGTGTTTTGAACGCTTATTTCTTCGGCATCTTGGTGGTAATTAGACCCTTCTACCGTCTTTCGCGGTACCAGACAGTATTCTCTCATTTCCCTAATAAACCCCCAATCAGGCTCGCTGCGAGAGGAAGAAGGACTGAAAGTATGGCGCCTCCTCTCTGCGATAAGATTTTTCTTTTCTCTTTAAGCGGTATCTTTTTCCGAGCTACCGTCCTTATTTCACCCCTATATTTTTTTACCTTTTCTATTGCTTTACTATCACGAGTTAGATTTTCCTTCAAAAATTAAGCGAAGATCTCTGATAAACAGTCGAGATGCGTTTTCTGTAGCAAAGGAATTAATTCAGCCCTTTTTTTCTGGGTGAAGTTATGTAAGAAGAGAAGAAAATCCCCATGTTTGTGTATGTGCGATTTCATTTCTAAGTTTCCCCCAACAGCCTTTCAACATCTTTACTATCTACCCACAAGTTAAAACTCGGGGGTAACCCCTCCACAACACGAGATACTTTACTCTACCCTTCGTAACTTTCTTTTTGATGATGTCAATAGGGAAAGTTTCTGGTATGGCTGTGGGTATTAGTTCCGATTTATATAAAAACACCCTCAATTTTTTCACCAGCGAGATCCTCCAGATAATAAGTCAAAGGAGCCTGTCTCCGCTCCACGCTCCAAATTTTGAATATTTCCAATGTATTTTGAATTTTATACCCACGATGGAATACAGACCGACGGAGCCCACTTGCAATGCGCACTGTCTGTCCTACTGCGAACGCCTTACTATTGTGTTTCGATGTAAAGATGCTTGATTTATACATTCGCCGAAATTGTCGCTTAATGATTTCCGGTTTCGTATATCCATAAACTTCGAGGGGGGACACTCCCCCTCCCCTCTATGTCCTCCCAACCCTCTGTGTGGGGACCTATTATAGTTTTTTACGAGTTCAGGGAGAACGTCAAGATATGTGAGAGTATTTCTCAAAGTTAAATGGTTATATATCTTTTGCTTTAGAGTATGTATAACACGTTATGCAATGGCTGTAGAGTTTTATATTTTCTTCTTTTGGGTACTTGATCGTAAGTTTGTTATAAAATTCTGATCTCCTATCGGTAAGAAGCCGACTAACACCCTGAAATTGAGGTAGAGAAAGGATTGCTTTTAGGCCTATTAACAGAGTCTGGGCCTTCTTGTTTCTAAGAGGAACGATCTTGAGGTAACGGGAGAAAATATCTATGCAAATCAGAAGGTAGTTTACGCCCTTGTTGAATTTAGATAAACGTCGCATATCGGCGAGATCGCAGCTGATGATAACTTTTGGAGCTGGAGACACCATTTGACGTCTTGGGAATTTTTTTCTTGTGAGTGTATGCGAAGTATGGGCATCTTTCGTGGGCAAGTAGTCTTTTACGTCATTTATGGTAATTCGCGCGTCTAAAGCTCAGGCGGCTCCGTAAATGGAATTAATACCTCCAACACTTGATGTGTGGGAATAGTTTTACTATACCGTTTCCAAAATCTTCCTCTTTGTCTCCATTCTCCAAATACAATCTCTCACGAGGAACTCCCCGCTATATTTGTCCTCAACTAGAGTTTGCTAGGAGTATTTAAACTTAAATCAACCAGAAAATAGGAAAAAGGTTTAGACATAACAGACTTTTTATAAACTTTCGCAAATTTCTTTGATAAAGGAGAACCAAATATTTGCCTTCCTAATGACTCGACTTGCGATATATCCCTTGTTCTCAGCAATAGCATATGGAAGGCGTGTATATTTATATTTCTAGCGTATTTTCCACTAAAACATATTTTGTGTAATAGATGTAGCCGAGATATTTTTATAACGCCCTTTAGTAAAGACATCCACAACAATTTTGTCCTGTACAGCCTCGAGAAATATATCATCGAGGATATATAAAATGGAGTACTGCCCAGCTTCCGCATCTATCCCACTCATGGAGTCTTCGATATTTGCAAAGAGTGAGAGTTTTAGGTCCTATTACTGGATGCGATTTCAAAGTATGTTGATCCACGCCACATATAATAATGTGCGTAAACTTACTTTCATATTTTACTATTAATTTTTCTATAAGGTAGGATTTACCCGAGTTGGAGAAACCAGACACAATGATACCTGCTGGCTCTCTAAAAAGGTCCAAATCTGTAGCTTTAAAGCACTTGTACATTTTAACTAAACCTCTAGCCAACTGAGAGCGGCATAAAAATGTTACGATATAAGTACCACAGAATAAATAAAACCTTTATTGGAAAATGCCAACCTTTTATTTTCTCTAGTAAAACAATACAAGGGGAAAACCAAACACTGTAATTATATGCAGTAAAGTTTTGTATTCACTCCTCCCCATTTTCCGTCATTCCATTATCGAGAGATTTCCAACGGTTGGTGGAAAATAGACTAACCTTTTCTTCTCTCTTTTTCCATAAATTTTCAGAAACATGAGGGATTGGTTCTGACGGTGGATTCGGTAACTTGGGAAGGGGGTTGTTGATTCGAGCTTCACTCGCAACTTCCTCATCCCCCCCCCTTTAATATTGGGATGTCCGTATGCTTAAGAATTGTATGGACTCAAATGATAACGTTTCGAATCAAAAGCCGAGAGTCACTTCTTTTTTACTCTAGTGGTACTCATCTGTCCTCTCATATTTCTAATTGTCTGTACAGTGAGATAGTTGACACGATGATCTTCCAGGATTTGGGAGTACTGTTCGTGCATATGACCTGGTATGCTTTTCGCACGATTAATGTGACCCTGTTTCTTAACTAGTATGGAATACATTTTAAGTTTCAACACTTTCACCTCGGTTATAAGATCACTCCCTGTTTCTGATTTTAAAAGCCCCAGCTCCCCTTTTCTCTCATTACTAAAAAGCGGGTGATCAACGTCAAAGTTGGAAAAATCCATATATGATTTCAAGGGTTCTTGCGCTAACTTCGAGTTATGATCGTCAACTTCCAGAGCAAAAATGAAACTATCTGTATCAGTGTAAAGGAGTTTGACTTTATCACCATAATTATTCTTGAGAACCTTATAAAAGAATTAGTAAAGGTCAAACTTGGCCGATTCTAGAATTGCAAAACCTATGTAATTAGGCATATTGATGGCAACCTGTGGAAGGGTAGAAGTACAGATAATACGATCATCTGACAAATGGATGGTTGATTTTAGTCTCGGATTCCGGGCTTCCTTTAAGTAGGTGGCTGCTGTAGTGACAACTTTACTTTTTTCGGCTTATTTCAAAGGGTTGAGTAAAGTTTTCCAAAAACGCAGTTACTCATGGCTTTGAAGGCTTTTTTTCTGTTGATGAGGTTGCTGCGCTCCTTCCTTAGATGTTAGTTTTAATAAAATCCTTCATTGAAGCACTTTGACTGAATTCATAGATTGAATGCACAACCTCTAGTTCTAGGCTTAAGTCCATATACAGCTGTAAAAGGGGGAGGGAAATAAGATATTCTTTTTTACTGTGATGGGTGGCCATAAACTTTTTACACTTATTATTATTATTATTATTACTATCCAAGCTACAACCCTAGTTGGAAAAGCAAGATGCTATAAGCCCAGGGGCTCCAACAGGGAAAAATAGCCCAGTGAGGAAAGGAAATAAGGAAATAAATAAATGAAGAGAACAAATTAACAATAAATCAATCTAAAAACAGTAACAACGTCAAAACAGACATGTCATATATAAACTATTAACAGCATCAAAAACAAATATGTCATAAATAAACTATAAAAAGACTCATGTCCGCCTGGTCAACAAAAAAGCATTTGCTCCAACTTTGAACTTTTGAAGTTCTACTGATTCAACCACCCGATTAGGAAGATCATTCCACAACTTGGTAACAGCTGGAATAAAACTTCTAGAGTACTGCGTAGTATTGAGTCTCGTGATGGAGAAGGCCTGGCTATTAGAATTAACTGCCTGCCTAGTATTACGAACAGGATAAAATTGTCCAGGGAGATCTGAATGTAAAGGATGGTCAGAGTTATGAAAAATCTTATGCAACATGCATAATGAACTAATTGAACGACGGTGCCAGAGATTAATATCTAGATCAGGAATAAGAAATTTAATAGACCGTAAGTTTCTGTCCAACAAATTAAGATGAGAATCAGCAGCTGAAGACCAAACAGGAGAACAATACTCAAAACAAGGTAGAATGAAAGAATTAAAACACTTCTTCAGAATAGATTGATCACCGAAAATCTTGAAAGACTTTCTCAATAAGCCTATTTTTTGTGCAATTGAAGAAGACAGAGACCTTATATGTTTCTCAAAAGTAAATTTACTGTCGAGAATCACACCTAAAATTTTGAAAGAGTCATACATATTTAAAGAAACATTATCAATACTGAGATCTAGATGTTGAGGAGCCACCGTCCTTGACCTACTTACAATCATACTTTGAGTTTTGTTAGGATTCAACTTCATACCCCATAATTTGCACTATGCACTAATTCTAGCTAAATCTCTATTAAGGGATTCACCAACCCTAGATCTACATTCAGGGGATGGAATTGATGCAAAGAGAGTAGCATCATCTGCATATGCAACAAGCTTGTTTTCTAGGCCAAACCACATGTCATGTGTATATAGTATGAAAAGTAATGGGCCAAGAACACTACCCTGTGGAACACCGGATATCACATTCCTATAATCACTATGGTGCCCATCAACAACAACTCTTTGAGATCTATTACTTAAAAAATCAATAATAATGCTAAGAAACAACCCACCCACTCCCAACTGTTTCAGTTTGAAAACAAGGGCCTCATGATTAACTTTCCAGTCATGCGTCCTCCTTCGTGTTCTAGTACGCTTTTACAGTAGGGTGATAGATTTCTAAAAGCAAGTTCCTCGTGGGATAAGCATAACGGCAGTTCATCAGTGGCTCTAGCAACTTTTTCTGAAGGTGCTTTAGTTGTGACGAGGAGCCAGTGTCCTTTATCCCCGTTTGTATTAGCATTTTCAATACCTCTTCCTAAAAACTGATCCTTTTCTTCATCGGCCCTCTTAATGAGAGAATGCCTTGATGAAGTCATTGAGCTTCAGCACGACATTTCATTCCCATGCTGAAACTTGGTGACGGGCAAGAGGGCTCTCGAACTTGGGGAAATTATTCCCCAAGTTCGAATCTAAATTTCTCTCCCTTTCCTCTATTCCTTCTGCTCAATATTTCTTCGACCTTCTCCTAATTTTATCAAGTTTCTTTTGTCTTGCTGTCCTAACTCTATGAGTATTATTTCTCTTAAGTTATATATATGTATATATGTAGATGTATGCATATATATATATATATATATATATATATATATATATATATATATATATATATATATATATATGTATATACACATATATATTTATATATTTATTTTATTTGTTCATTTATTTACTTATATATTTATTTTTATTTTATTTAAATGGCGTGGATATTTCCACATTCGTTATTACTGCCTGCTTAGATGAATGGGAGAAGGGATCACGGTTGGGAGGTATTTGCATTCAAAGCTATATATGAGAGTATTGGATGATCTCAGCCATCCCAAAGATGGTTTGGACCTTTTTGGCGGAACTACTCTCAAGGGTTGGGTGATCGGAATCCAGGGGGATCCAATCCTTGAGGTGGGACTCTTGGCTTTTGGCCGGAAGCCCAAATTACAGATATGGGGAGGATGATTCCATATATCATTGGTCTCAGTCCTAACAGGCTGGTTTAGCTTACACCTGTGCCTCTATATCTGTTTTGATGCTATCCTTCTGGTAGGGTATGGAGTAGACCATCTGGGAAGTATACTCTCATTGTGCCGATAGTGGAGAATGCAAATTTCCTTTCCAACGTATGATACTTTCTTAAAATTCTCAAGCAGGTAAACCAACAAAACCAACAAAAAAAAAAAAAAAAAAAATCCCATCCTTAACTATGGACCCTTCAAATCCCCTGGATTTTCTGACTCCCCCCCCCCCCCCCGGCACTGTTGACTACCTCTGATAATGTGATAAGGGGAAGTTCTGTTGATGACTTCGGAACGGGAAGGGACCATTCTACTGATATTTCAAAATTGAGTAATTTGGGTAACACGAGGAAACTTCAAATCCTTCATGTTACCCAAATTTCAATAGAGACAAATTATGATGATCTATGTAAAGCATTTGAATGCTATGGATGCATAAAAGAAATAAGGATGAAACTTGAAGCTGAAACATGGGATTCATGGATATCTTACAGTTGTTATGACGAAGTATTTAGTGCAATAAGTAACTTGAATAATATTAAAATTAATAACTTGAATGTCGCGGCTGCTCTCTGCGATGGGGTACCAAAAGATTTGGATGTGTATAGGCCTGCCGATTGGTTGGAAAAAGACGCAGATTTAGTTATGCCCTCCCAGAGAAATCCAAAACCACCGATGTGGCTTGTAGCTGAATCAAAGGGGGTTACAGGGAATTATTTTGAAATATGCAAATTGATTCAGAAAAAAGTAGGAAATATTGCACCAGGCGATATATCTCGTGTTGGAAAAAATAGTTTCCTTATCCATGAGAAATCCAGTACACATTCTGTAATATTGTCCAATATGAAAATAAGTAATAATAACATTAAGTTAGATGTCAAACCCCACCTAAATTTTAGCTACGGAAGGGGGGTAGTTTTTAACAGAGATCTATATGAATTTACAGAGGAGGAGATACTGGCCATGTGTCCACTAAATGTATGGAAAGTTCACAAAGTCAACAGGTACATCAATGATAATCCTTACGTTCCAGGATGCTGATGTACCTTTTCATATTATTATTGAGAACGAAAGGATTAAAGTAAGACCATTCAAGCAGAAGCCACTGCAATGGTTTAATTGTTTTAAATTTGGGCACCCGTCTAAAGTTTGCAAAAATGAGATGTGTGGTATTTTTCCAAATCTTACCATGGAGAGTGTGCACTTGGAGCCAGGTGTTTAAATTGCAGCTCGAATCATAAATCCACAGACAAGAGCTGCGAGCTATATAAGTTGGAGGAAGCTGCCCTCAACAAATCGAACTTAGAACATATAAGTGTGACCCATGCCAAAAGACTATTAGATAAATCAAATACATATGCTAAGGCATTAAAATCAAACCAACTTAGTACTGCCAATAGCTCAAAAAAAGTATACCATCTGATAAAATATCAAATAACGAGGTAACCATATTACCTCCTGAGGCTTTACCACGGTGTATTAACACTAGGGCATTGCCCATTGCTGTACAGCCTTCATCCCCCATTACAAAAAATAGTACAAACCTCTCTCAGGCCCTGTCCTTGCCTGATCTGATGGAGGTTCCACTCAAGACCAACTTACGTGATGCACTTGTAGTGGGAAAGGTGCAAAAACCTAGAATCTCACCATCTATTAATCGTAAAAGAGAGAGACCTCCATCTCTCTCTCCACCCTCCATTAGAAACATTAAGGTTTTGACATCAAATAAATTTGATGTTTTGTCAGTAAATGTTTCTAATGAACCAGAAGATAAACTGAATAAATCAGAAATTCAAGTTGAGGTCCACCATCCACCTCAACAAATAGATCAAAAGGATTCAAAGAAAAACACAAACGTAGAACCCAACATAACAAGACCACCTCTGAAGAAACCTACAGGTAATAATGTTAGATTAAAAACTGCTAATGGGAAGACCTCATCCAAGATGTCTTCCAGAAATAATCCATAGTTTTCTCCTCCATTTTGCAATGGAATTGTCAGGGTTTGAGGGTGAAATATGAAGAGCTTAAGCTCCTAATTCATGAACATTCCCCCATAATTGTATGTCTACAGAAAAGTATGCTTGATTCTAACACTCCTAGTCCTTGAGAGTGTGTTAGCCATAGAACACCATATAATCAACAAGCAGGGAGCCATGGCAGAAGTCTCATGTACATTCGTCGAGATGTTCCCCAAATACCTATGTCTATACATACAACCCTGCAGGCAGTGGTTGTACAAATTGATATAGGGAGAAAATATACAATATGCTCTCTGTACTTACCTCCAAATGATAATATTTTATATGATGATTTAGCAGAGGTCATTCAACAACTCCCTCAACCTTTTCTCTTACTGCGAGATATGAATGGTAGACATCCTTTATGGGGTGATGTTTTGGCAAACACAAGGGGCAATATTATCTCATCAATTGTGGAGAATGAGGGTGTGGGACTCCTTAATACAGGAGAGCCCACACACTTTCATGTTCAGACAGGTACCTTGTCATGCATTGACCTTTAAATTGCAAGCTCTAACTGCCTTCTTGATTTTGATTGGAGGACATTAGATGATTGGCATACTAGTGATCATGCACCAATCATTATAAACACCAGCAAGGGTCCGCCTTTGCAAAGATCGCCACAATGGAATCTTGACAAGGCAGATTGGGTAAATTTTCTGAGTTAAGTGAAATCGAAGGGAGAGCAGAACAGTTTGAAAGTATTGATGATGCCATAGACCTACTGAATGGAACTCTTCATACAGCAGGAATCAATTTGATTCCCAAAACCACAGGACTATTCAAAAGACGACCAGTCCCATGGTGGTCTTCAGAATTAACAGCCTTGCACAGAGCCTCCAGAAAATCCCTGACTAAATTGCGTAGACGCCGTACGGATGAAAATTTGATAACATACAAAAAGTGTAGATCACAGTTCCGTCGTGCTATGAAAGAAGCTAGGCGCCAATCTTGGGTGGCTTTTGTTTCCTCCATTAATAGTAGAACACCACCATCTTCTGTATGGAGGAAAATAAAAAAGATTGCAGGCAAATTTACCCCGAACCCACCACCAGTGTTGAAAGTCAATGGTCAGTATGTGACTGAAGGAAATGAAGTTAGCAATGCCCTAGCTGGCCATTTTTCAAATGTATTGTGCAAGAGTGTAGCAGCTCTTGGTCACCAGTACAGGAGCATTGAAGAAAACAAAATTTTAAATTTTGCAACAGGAAGGGAAGAATCGTATAATTCTCCTTTTACTGAAAGAACTTGATTCCGCACTCACTACTTGTAACAATACATCCCCTGGACCCGATGGAATTCCATATGCAATGGTTAAACGTGTACATTTTAATACAAAGTTATTTATTTTAAGTATTATTAACAGAATATGGCATGATCATAGTTACTCAAGTGTTTGGGAACTAGCCATTATTTTAGTCTTTTTAAAACCCGGTAAGGACAAGTTTTTAGCAGCAAGCTATCGACCTATAGCATTGACTTCTTGTTTATGTAAAATCATGGAGAAGATGGTCAATGCAAGGTTGATGTGGTACCTTGAAAAGAAGGGTATTTTATCACCGATTCAATGTGGATTCAGAAAAATGCACTCAACAACTGATGTGTTAATAAGACTTGAGTCCTCTATTTGTGAAGCCTTTTCTTCCAAGCAGCACCATGTGACAGTTTTATTTTTTATTACCTTGAAAAGGCATATGATACCACATGGAGATATGGTATACTTGAAAAAATTCATGAATAGGATTAAAAGGAGAACTACCACTATTTATTCAGTAATTTCTTTCGCATAGAGTTTTTCAAGTGAGAGTGGGGGAAACTCTATCAGAGAGTAAGTGTCAGGAAGAAGGAGTTCCTCAGGGGAGTGTGCTGAGTGTAACCCTTTTTGCACTAGAAATTAATGGGATATCCTCAGTCATTCCCCAAGATGTTCTCTCAACATTATTTGTGGATGATCTCTCAATATCATTTGCTGGAACTAGAATGGCAATGGTTGAGAGAAAAATACAACTCTCTATTGACAAAATTATCCACTGGGCTGATATGAATGGATTTAAGTTCTCGATAAGTAAATCTACCATTGTCCATTTTTGTCGTATCCGGGGAGTACATCCAGACCCGGATATATACATTAAAGGTCAACGGATACCATGTTTGAGTGAAGCTAAATTTTTAGGTTTGAAATTTGATTGTAGGCTTACATGGGTTTCTCACTTAAAAGCGTTGAAACCTAAATGTCTTGAGGCTCTGAATATCTTAAAAGTATTGTCCCATACATCATGGGGGCAGACCGCAATACTATTTTAAAATTATACAAGGCCTTGATTTTTTTCCAAAATTAGTTATGAATGTGAAATATACTCTTCAGCCACCCCAAGCCAGTTAAAAATATTAGACTATACATCATGCTGGTATTAGATTGTCTACAAGAGCACTTAGAACCTCACCTATCTCAAGTCTCCTTGTTGTTGCTGGAGAGTTACCTCTAGACCTTTACCTAATGCCTTCCATTATTCGGTATTGGTTTAGATTGCAAAGACTCCCTAACTCTTTAGCCTTTCAGACTGTAAGCCTTGTAAGACATACAGCATACTTTGAGTTGCACCCAAAATCTCCTCAACCATGGCTTTCAGGCGAAACGATTATTAAACAGTCTGGATGTAATTAGAAGTTTAGGTACTTCCATTCAAGGTATCATCAACGCCTCCATGGATATTACCAGAGATATCGTTTTGTAAATACTTTATTGGAGTTAAGAAGAATATGACTGACCTAGAAGCCAGGTCTCTTTTTATGGAAAATGTTGAAGAACATAGAGGATCGACTTTTATATATACTGATGGCTCCAAATCTGATGCTGACGTTGGATTTGGAGTACATAGTAATGGTTTTAATTGTAGAGGTGCACTTCCTCTAACAGCTTCCATATTTACTGCTGAACTGTATTGCATATTAACCGCTATTGAGAAAATAGCATTGGAGAAGGAGGGTAATTTTACAATTTTTAGTGATTTTAGGAGTGTCGTTCAAGCTTTAGAAGTTTTTAATTCTAGCAACCCTCTAGTTTTAAAGATTTTAGAATGGCTTTTTATTATTGGACGGAGAGGTATAACAGTTAGATTTTGTTGGGTTCCAGTACATGTAGGTGTGTCTGGGAATGAGAAGGCAGATTCACTGGCAAAGAATGCTGCATCCTAGTTGCTGCCAAGAAGGTATCCCATTCCGTGTAACGATTTCCTACCAAACATCAATAAATTGCTTTGTAATAAATGGCAGCAGCACTGGGATAGTCTAGATGGCAATAAAATGAGAGAAGTAACAAATGTCATATCTCCTTGGAGATATAACATGATGCCCCGAAAATAGGAGACTTCTCTTTGTCGTCTGTATTGGTCACACTCGGTTGACACACGAGTTTCTGCTGAAGGGCCAACGCCAACTGTATTGTGTAGACTTTAGTACCTCTAACAGTGAGGCATTTGTTGACCGAATGCCCCAATCATAACTTGCGGAATAGATATTTGTTTGAGGCTCTAGGTGAGGGTGGCAGGTTCATCCTTGCCAAGATTCTTAGATATGATGTGTCCTACTATGCATTTGGCATTTTTAGATTTATTTCAGAAGCAGTTCTTCTGAAAACTAACTTTTATAATGACATTCATCTTTTATGGTTTTAATTGAATATTCTTTAATTTTTGTGTATATATATACTAAATGATATCGGCGTCAATGACCTTAGATGTCAGGATGCCTGAAAACCTTAAATCAATCAATCAATTTTCTTCATCGGAAAGTTTACGAATTCCACCAGTGGGAAGGTTCTTAGTCATAACTGTTGCATACAGGGAGTTGAAATCTAAATAAAGGATTTAAGAACTTTGGCATAGATCAGGATTGAATGATGGATTTATTTAATTTATTTCATGGCTGTTGGCAGTGAATGATTGACGCATCACAGAAGCGAAACCCCTCCCCCCAACACTATGCCTGATTAGATTATACAATGCCTCATCATAGACATGATCCAGCTCAATCTTGCTCATCTTAAGAAAGCTGTCAAAGGCGTAGGATGGAAGTGAAACATAGTGCGGTAAATCAAGACCGTACTTATCATAAAGTATAAAGCGCCACCAAATGACAATATCCCCCAATAAAGCCGTGTCTACAATGAGGTAAAGGAGAAGGAAATCTTTCAGTGTTTTACATTTACTTATATCCCAAACATGCTGAGCCCGTTTATATTCCTCCTCTGATACATCGCACGCCTTTAGCCTGTTGTAAAATGCCGATTTGGCGGGCAAATGCGTTTCCTTGAGTTTTGCAAGACTGTCTATATAGTCATAGCAGAAAGGTTATTTGCCTTGAATGACTTCACCCCGCAGTTTACTATCCCTAATTCCGCTTACCGCTTACATGTCCTCTGTTAAGCAAGCCTTCCTTCCATCCCTAAAATATTCAGAGGCTAAACTATTCAAAGAAGATCCTAAAAAGGCTAGAGAGTCGAGGAAAACTAAATTATCGGTGGTCATTAACTGAATATTAAGTCCTTGCTTCGTCATGATTGTAATGTTGACCTTAGTTTTCAATTCCTCAAGAATAAGACTCAGGTCGTAACTAGAATTGTATGCGAAAACGGGAAGTCGAGTTTCAAGTTCACGACACGCTGAATTACAATGCGCGAAGTAAGCAGTAAGCCCCAATAAAGTTATTTTTGGATTTGGCCTGGTCATGGTGTCTGTGCTTGTCGTGGTCATGTTTGAACGACGTCTTACACAGCTGGCATACAGTCTGCTGTTGGAAAAATCTTTCATCCTCTGTTGATATATCAATGGGGAATGTTTTCCACTGCAATCATATCGCCACCCAACATCACTAAGATCTGACAGAAAGTTATCTACGCAATCATTCCTGCAATTGCAGGCAGCTATTTTTCCTTCGCCATCGATAATGATATAGCAATAAACTATTGATTCGTGTATGATCTCCACACCTTAAGCCCCAGGGGATTTCTTCAAAGCTGATTCTAAGTCAAAGACGCAGATATAAGAAAACTTTTGTGTCTTATGGGTGTTTCTAAATCTTACTGTTCTCCCACAAGGGGGATAATTCAGCGCCACTGACAGGTGGCAGGTAGCTTCATGCTGTTTTTGCCGGTCGGTTGTTGCATGCTGTGATAGGCAGTTATGGCAGAAGTAAAGGGGGTTGGAAGGATTTGCCCTAGCAAAATTTTTCACAAAACGGTGAAAATCTTTAATGAGACAAATATGGTCACCACCCATTAGTAGGAGGGGGACAATAGTTGGGAATTTTTTCGTTCCACACCTTGCCAACTGAATGATGTACTTCCCATCGCCCCTCTTTCCATTTCATATATGTAAATAGAGAGCTTATTCATTAACTCGAGGCGTGAAATGTCCTCCCACTGAATAGGCATGGCAATCTTGTGGAAGTTAACATATTGCATGCAACGGCGGATACTATTTACAGATCGACCAATATTCGGCCAACGAGGATTTAGGCAGCCAAAGATTGAATAAAACAGGAAATCCCAATTCCCGAGGGAATAAAGACGAAAACCCGGTGGTAAAAAAATTTGAAGTTGTCAATGCCTTCTACTATCCATCCACTCCCCATTAATTCGTTGACTATTCGAGGGAACATAGAATTTACCGCATCCTCCCATTCATTTAGGGGGTCGCCAATTTCA
This sequence comes from Palaemon carinicauda, assembly GCF_036898095.1. Taxonomy (NCBI): domain Eukaryota; kingdom Metazoa; phylum Arthropoda; class Malacostraca; order Decapoda; family Palaemonidae; genus Palaemon; species Palaemon carinicauda. The sequence goes on from NC_090745.1 coordinate 32,664,051, forward strand.
CCAGCATTGATAACCGTGGCTGGAAGCCACAGCTCCATAAGCGTATTTTCTGTTTGTTCCTTTGTTAAAAATGAGTGTCTTTTCATTATTGAGGTCAAAAGACCAGCGATCTTAGCAGAAAAATTTTTGTTTTTAGAATACCGTTCTAAACAGCCCCGTATATCATTCCTACCGTAAATTAAGAATAACAGTGGATCGCTCACCGAGGGAAGTCTGTATTCCTCTTGTGTGTAGAACTTGTCGAAGGATGTCTTTCTTCTAATGAACTTCAACATCCGTCCTGAAGTGGGCGTCGTCCCTTCTGTTACTGTAGGTAAATCTGGGGGGTTGCTAGCGGTGGATGTCGAAGCAATCCCCTGAGGCGAGAGTTCTTCGAGTAGTTTGCGACCGTTTGTTAGAGGGGTGCTTGTCCCCCGGGTGTCCGAATCTGGGGGCAAGTATGCAGTGGATGTTGAAGCAATCCCCTGAGGTGGGGGTTCTTCGAGTAATTTGTGTCTGGTTGATGGCACTGCAATAAGAGATATACGGTTTTTAATTTACTTGAAATTCTAAGGTTGAATTAAAAATCCTTTCTGCATCCAAATCGAAAGATATTAACACCTCACATTACATTGTGTATATTTATGTCTGGTTTGCAAGAAGAGAAAATAGGTTTTTAATTTACTTGGAAGTTCTATAGTCTGATTAAAAATTCATTCTACGTTCAAATCGGAAGATGTTAACACCTCATAGTACATTGGTTTTATTAAGTAGTACCTACTGGCTAGTTGTCCTTTTCTTTTTTTGAGTGGAAGGTGTGTTTCACTATCATTGTGTTTCCTTTTCTAATCCTTCCCACCTGAAAAGTAATGCATACACAGGCGCTTATTACAATGTATATATTCGGTGTCGTAAACAGACTGAAATTTCATAGCACAATCGCAGTCACTTTCATGAACAAATAATCTCCAATATAAACTATCTGAAATTTCACTGGATTTATATTACTTCCTCGTGCATTTTCCCTGTTGCTAAAGGATGGGGCAATTTGTAGGAGAGCGTCTGTTCAATTACAGGGTACCTGCGTTGCATTGCATTGCAAATCGTTTTGTCAACGGGAGACGTGGCCTAAGTTAGGCCTAGAAGTGTGTGCATGTATGCTAGTAATGCTAGTAGTTGGTCTTGTAGATACTGTATATATACCCTCCTCCGAGACACATTTCAAGTCATAACGTAGCAGGGGGTAAACCATATTATGTTACAATAACGCACACATCTTGGGGGAGGAATTGCTCGATCTTTCTGAGAGTAAGTATGGCCTTGTATTTTGCTAGAACTGAAGTTATAATACTTATAGAGGCGCAAAAAATTTTTGTGAAATAAAACGTACTGTGTGTGTGTGTGTGGCAATAATTATTTTGGATGTGTGTGTGTGTGTGCCAATAATTATTTTGGATGCAATAATTATCGAAGTGTTTCTTCCTAACAGCTTGGGAGGTCCCCCTCTTAGATGAAGGTCAAATCCGTAAGTCGCAGCAATATTACGCAGAATTCCGTTGTAAACTTTACAAATACCTTCGGAAGACGGTTGAATCGATTGAGATGATGAATCGGCAGCTTGTGAGTGAAGTCATGAAAGCAGGGGGCGGGTCCCAGCCCGAAACGTGCCCCCTGCTTATACAGGGAATAAACATCCAATACGAGATCAGAAAGGGGTTTGCGGGGAGCTGCGGAACCGGTGGCTGCATTCGAAAGTGTGCAGAAACAAATGATGGAGATGTGCCCCAAAAGAGAAGGTAACGACCCCATGGAGGGGGTTATCCATATACCTACAACAGCTGCAGATGAAACGTACCTGTCCGAATCATTACTTACGCAGGTGGGGATGATGGTGGATGGATGGTCAAATCCCACAGATTCCCAAGTGGTTGCAATCGCCTGTGAGCTCGAAAAAATCGAAAATGAGAAAAAAAAATCCAGAAAGCTGTCGAAAAATCACGACAGTCTACGCTCGGATTGGACACACCGTTTAAGATGCATGGTAAAATACCACAATTAAAGTTTGTTACCCAAATTGACAATGATTTTGTTACTGTTTAAAGGGGGGGGGGGCCGCAAACTACTATGTATAAACATTATTTGTAATGTTTTAAATGTATGTATTCCATGAATTGAAATATATGGTTTCCTTAATAAAAATGTAAGAAATGTTGTTTCTATTATCCCTTACTTCATTATGAATTTGGTTAGGGTAAACTAATAACGAAATGGGTGTATTCCAAGGGGCAGAGTTGAAATGGCAGTAGTAGAAGTTCGGAAGTGGAGGAGGCAACATATATAAATGAATACTTCAGGCATTGAATATGCTCTGGAGAAAAGGTTAGGTCATGAAGCACATTTTTATGGGTGTGTACCCAGTGACCATTTGGTCGGCTTCAAGATACCCTTGATAAGGACAAAGCCAATCCTACTTATTGTGAATACCCTACCATCACATCAGTATCATGAAATCGGGCACTGGGTTGTATTTATGATACAGAAAATTCCTGTAGAAAACATTATATTTTTTTACCCATTGGGCATGCGGCCAGAAGATCATTCGGAATACTTTACGGATTTTTTACGAAGGTATTCTACCATGAAGTGCTTCATAAATAATATGCGAGTGCAAAATTACAATTCGTCTTTGTGTGCATTCTTCTGCCTATATTTTACACATAGCGTAACTCTAAATGGAGTTTGTGCTGCTCTTAGGAAACTTGGGAGCATTTATCCACCACCGACTTAGAGGAAAACGATGTAACAGTGTTATTATACTATCTTCTGCATTTTAATTCGAGACCGTGTATGTACATCTGGAAATATACAAAACCTGAATTTTCAATGAAGATTTGGCAAGTGCTAAAGAAACGTAATTGGAAAGGTTTTCCCTACTGCTTTTAACCGTGCAAAATGTCTACGTTTCAAATAAATGTTTTTTGTGTAAGATTTTTTCCCACTAAATGCTGTCATTATTCACGCAATTTTATTTTGGATGTATGCTTCATATAATAAAAGAAACTAAGCTGTAATACGTTTTTTATTATCCATATATGTTAATGTAAAAGGGAATGTGAAAGGGCTGAAAACAAATGGAGAGAGAGATGACTACTTTACATTGAAAGGAATGTGTGCCCAAATCAACCAGCTCTCACAGATGTTTTTTTATTAACCATACATGTTAATGTGAAGGGAAGGCAAAAGGCTTAAAACAAATGGACGGAAAGATGAGTACTTTAAATTGGAAAGGCGTGTGGCCGCTGTCTCATAGGGCCAGGACTATACATAACAGTGCATGAGTCATCGTAACAGCTCTCCCAGAGAGAGGGAGAAAACGGGCGCGTGTGAACTCCTCGCTTGCACACAAGTGCGTGTCTTATGATGAAAAAAATAACCTGTGTGGTCGTTAGGCTCAGTGACATTGCCTAGGGGCATGAGTCATCAGAACATCAGCTCTCCCAGAGAGAGAGAGTACGGGAGCGTGTGAACTCCTCGCACGCCGGCAGCGTACATACTTATTGCAAACGTACCCTCTCAACCCGCGGGAGGGGGGGGGGGGTTGAAGGGGGCTGGTAAACATAACCTCACATTTAAATCCCAAACTGAGTTGAAGAGGCAAACTCATTCACAAAAACTGAGCATTCTAGATGGCCTCGTCTTAAGAGCGAGCAAACCTGACAACGTGAGCAAACCTGACTGCGTGAGCAAATCTGACAACGCCCACCCAAAACGTGAGCAGCTGAGGTATAACTTCTACTATTGACAGCCTCCTGAGACCCCTATCCCTACGTACTTACCTACCTGTGACACCCTCTTAGACCCCCTATCCTTACCTACTCACCTACCTGTGACAGCCCCTTACACCCCCTATCCCTGCTTACTTACCTACTTGTGACATCCTCTTTAGACCCCCTATCCCTACCTACTTACCTACTTCTGACAGCCTCATTAGATCTACTTACCTAACTGCGATAACCTAGACCCCCTATCGCTACCTACTAACCTACCTGCAACAGCCCCATAGACCCCCTATCTCTACCTACTTACCTACCTGCAACATTCCATAGACCAACTATCCCTACCTACTCACCTAACTGCGACACCCCCTGAGACCCACTATTGCTACCTACTTACCTACATTCAACAGCCCCTTTAGATCACCCTATGTCTACCTACTTACCTACCTACAACACCCCCATAGACCAACTATCCCGGCCTACTCGCCTAACTGCGACACCTCCTGAGACCCCCTATTGCTACCTACTTACCTACATGCAACAGCCCCTTTAGACCACCCTATGTCTACCTACTTACCTATTTATGACAGCCTCCTTAGAACCCCCTACTCCTACCTATTTACCTACCTGTGACACCCCATTAGACCGCCTATCCTTACCTAATTACCTAATTGTGACAGCCTCCTTAAACCTCCTATCACTACCTACTTACCTACCTGCAACACCCCCTAAGACTTCCTATCCCTGCTTACTCACCAACTTTTGACAGCCTCCCTAGACCCTCCCATCCCTACATGCTTACCTACATACGAAACCCCATTAGAACCCCCCCTTCGACCCCCTATCCTTATCTACTTACCTACCTGCGATACCCCATTAGACCCCCTATCCTTCCTCGTCACATACTTGTGACAGCCTCCTTAGATTCTCCTATCCTTACCTACTTACCTACCTGCGATACCCCCTTAGACCCCCTATCCCTACCTACTTACAGATGTGTGACAGCCCCTTAAACCTCCCATTCCTTCCTACCTTCCTACTTGTGACAGCCTCCTTAGACCCCCCTATCCCTACCTACTTACCTACTTATGACAGCCTACTTAGACCCCATCCTTAACAGCTCACCTACCTTTGACACCCCCATAGACCCCCTATCCCTACCTACTTGCCTACCTGTAGTAACCCCTTAGTCCCAATATCCCTACCTACCTACCTAACTGCAACACCCCCTTAGTCCCCCTAACCCTGCCTACATACCAACCTGCAACAGCCCCATAGACCCCTATCCCTCCCTACTTAGTGGTGACAGGCTCCTTAGATCCCCAATCCCTACCCACTAACCTACATGTGACAGCCTCCTTAGACACCCTATCCCTTCCTACTCACTTACCTGTGACACCCCCATTAAACACCCTATCCTTACCTACTTACCTATTCTTGACAGCCTCCCTACACCCCCTATCCCTACCCACTTCTCTAACTGCGACAACCCCTTGGTCCCCCTATCACTACCTACTTACCTACTGGTGATAGTCTCCTTAAACCCCCAATCCCTACCCACTTAGCCAACTGCGACACCCCCATAGACCCCTTATCCCTATCTACTCTCCTACTTGTGACAGCCTCTTTAGATCCCCTATCCCTACCTACTTACCTACCTACGACACCCCCATAGACCCTTTAATCCTACCTACTTACCTACTTGTGGCAGCCTCTTTAGATCCCCCATCCCTACCCACTTACGTGACTGCGACAACCCCATAGACCCCTTATCCCTATCTACTTACCTATTTGTGACAGCCTCTATAGACCCCCTATCCCTACCCACTTACCTAACTGCGACACCCCCATACACCCCTTATCCCTACCTACTTACCTACTTGTGACAGCGTCTTTAGACCCCCTATCCCTACCTACTTACCTACCGGCGACACCCCCATAGACCCTTTAATTCTACCTACTTACCCACTTGTAACAGCCTCTTTAGACCCGCCCATTCCTACCCACTTACTTAAATGCGACACCCCCATTGACCCCATATCCCTATCTACTTACCTTCTTGTGACAGCCTTTTTAGACCCCATATCCTTACCCCTTACCTAACTGCGACACCCCCATAGACCCCTTGTTCCTACCTACTTCCCTACTTGTGACAGCCTCTTTAGACCCCCTATCCCTGCCCACTTACCTAACTGCAACCCCCCCCCATAGACCCCTTATCCCTACCTACTTACTTACTTGGGACAGCCTCTTTAGACCCCCTATCCCTACCCACTTACATAACATTGATGCCCCCATAGACCACTTATCCCTACTACTCCAGGAGCCAAGGGGGTGTTCGCATGCTAAAAAGGGCCTCTAGGTTACTCACTATTTTCTGAAAGAACATCACTTGGGGCATCATTTTAGCGAGGGTAGACATTCTGAAACCTGGCAGTAATCTTTCTAGGGATGGTTTTGTAGCTATTGACCATACTAAAAATTTCCGCAAAAATTTGGGGTAGGGGAAATTCAAATCTTAATAACTCAGTAAGGAAATAAGCTATTTGCATGAAATATCCATCAAAATGTAGCTTATAGGGTATGCTACAAGATGAAAGTAAGAAATATTAAAATAGGTCAAGATCAAGGTCACCAGAGCTCAAGCAATGACGTAATTTGACACTTGCCCAAAATCTGGGCCTCTAAAAACTTAAAATTAAACCAGAACCCAGTTGTAAACTAATTTATTCCTTTATTTGTAGATTCTAGTAGAGTACTACATAGGAAAGTTTTTAAAAATTATTGGAAGAAAAAAACACACACTTTAACCCTTTTATTTTCAAGTCAAAATATAAAAAAAAAAATGCCAAAAATGCAATTTTTCAAATTTTGTGCATGTTATGTGAGCTTTTTGAAAGTGTATCAAAAGAGATAAAAACACCCCAAAACTTTAGAAAATACAGGATTAAGAATAGTAAGAAACCTATAAATGTCTTTTTAGATTGGAACAGAGGGGCCATGAGGGTAAGGGTAAGGGGGTAGGAGGTAGACGTTGAAAGAATGGTGTCGAAAGTGTTTTCACTTATCATTCACAGTTTTTAATCTACTGCCTGTGACCTGAACCTACTCCCTGTGCATTGGGCCATACATGCAGAGGCCTGTGAATCAGTGAGTCAGCATCTTTATAGGGAAACCCCACTTTCTACACTGTACATTTTGCTTGTGTCCATGAAGCCACTCATCAGAGTCCCTAAGTTTCTTTCATGGAAATCATGCATTTCTAGGTGAGTACATATAGATGGATAGATTAGATTAAAATTTCACAAAAGTGTGTAATCTGTGGGAATGCCAAACACAACAATGATTACTCAAAATATCGCATCTCAGTAAAAGGGAGGGCTGATGCCTTTCTGAAAGCAGCTTTGCTTCTGCAAGACGAGGTATATATCAAAACTTCAGACTTGCAGGATGCAAATGCAGTATTCGGAGCTGATTTGTATTGCCATAAGACATGTGTTCGGAACTACATACGAAAAGGAGAGAAACTCTCAGGGTCGCAATCAGCTGGTCAGCGGAAGTTGGATATATTTGAGAATGTGTTGAAAGATATAGAATCTGACTTGAACACTGGGAAATCTTACGACCTGTCATTTGTAGCCGATCGTTGCAACATGTTTTCTAATGAAAAGCAACTGAACTACAAGTTTACAAACAGAGATGTGAAAATGTAGCTAATCAGTGTGTACAAAAATGAGTTGTCATTTTTTTCGCCTCCAGGTTCTAGTAGGTTGCCCACAATGTTTTTCAGGGTATGTGCTAATACACCGCAGGTACAATCAGACACGTCTGGTGGAAACGATTGTGACATTAACACTGATGTTTTGAAACGTTGTGGCAGGTTGTTACGACAGTGCATTATGAAACATGACTTTGAACTTGTTGACAAATTTTGTGACTGCACTGAATTAGAGGATGCTTACAATGCTTTAGTCCTTCCAGATCAGGTTGGACATTTCTTCTCAGGATTGTTTGATGTTGATATTGATTGTGATGATGTAGAAGGCACTGATGCAAATCTGGAAGATTTTGAAATTGACTCCAAAACTGCTTTCTGGGCATATTCTACAAACAAGTCAAAGCTCCAGGGACTCTTTTGAGAAACTATGTACTAGCACACCCAAGGCCAATGACAGATATTGTTTTGAGTGGAATTGGATTCTCACCCAATATTGACCCATGTCAGGGTATTTTCAATGGCAGTGACCCAACCCCTGTACCAGCGTTGGACCTGGACATTGAAGAAGCCGATGTGAGAACAATCCCACATGCACTTGATGCTACCAACTGCGGGGCAGAATGAGTTGTTCTCCTTTCTAATGACACAGATGTGGTAGTTCTTTGATTGCATCACTGGAGTATTATGAAGGCACATGGTTTAAAGGAACTGTGGATAAAGGCTGGCGTTGCAACCACCACAAGATATATTCCCCTCCATACATTGGCAACTAGAATGGGCCCTGAGAAGTGCAAAGTTATCATCCCCCTTCATCAGCTGACTGGATGTGACTCAACAAGTAAATTCGGAACGAAAACAGCGGCTTTGAAGGCCAAGACTGAGAAATTTCTCCAGAACTTTGCCAGGAATCCATATGATACATATTTCACCTTAGTGGAAAAATTTCTGGTGCAGGTGTATCCATTGAAAGCTCCAGGTGATTGTCAAACAATGGACCACCTCAGATACCATGTATTTCACCACAGTTCCAAAACAATCCTAGACCTTCCACCAACCAGCAGATTGATCAGAGGCCATATCGAAAGGGCTGTCTATGAGTCATACATGCTGACACACTGTTTGGATAATCCACATCTTGATCCCATAGACTTTGGTTTCTTTGAGCAGGATGGCCTATTGTGTCCAGTGCTGGATCAAATTTTGATGCCTCCTGACTTTCCTATGCCATGCACATGCACTTCATGTGCTACGAAACGTTGTTCCTGCGGGAAGCGTGGCATCAGGTGCTGCCCTTACTGTCAATGCCAAGCTTCAGGCAAGGGGTGCAAGAATGTAGGATAGATCATCATACAGAATAGATTTAATCACATCGAATGGTGGTTTGGATGTCAGCTCCACATTCATAAAAGAATTTTCCTGGGTTGCGAAACGTCAGTGTTTGCAATGAGGATGTTTTTAATGGTTTGGTTTTACCCCTAAGGGTTCTGCATGATAACCATGTGTCACCGGCAACTAATTTCCTTTGATTATTTGAACGATTCATCATATCAAATTGTTTAGTTTAAAAATGGCATTTTTCCGATTTTCAAATATTTTCGTCTTGGGCCTGAGAGGGTTAAAAGACAGGTTTTAGACATTATGACATTATGATAGGTTTCTTACTATTTAATCATTTGCTCTTTAAAGATTTGGGGTGGCTTTAATCTCCTTTGATACGCTTTCAAACAGCCAACATAACTAGCATAAAATTTTGAAAAATCGCATTTTTGCCATTTTTTTCGATATTTTGACTTGAAAATAAAAGGGTTAAAGTGTGTTTTTTTTCTTCAAATAATTTTTAAAAACTATCCTATGTAGTACTCTACTAGAATCTACAAATAAAAGAATGAATTTTAAGTTTTTAGAGGCCCAGATTTTGAGCAAGTGTCAAATTACGTCATTGCTTGAGCTCTGGTGACCTTGACCTTGAAATATTTTAATATTTCTTACTTTCATCTTGTAGCATGTTCTATAAGCTACATTTTGATGGGTATTTCATGCAAATAGCTTATTTCCTTACTGAGTTATTAAGATTTGAATTTCCCCTACTCCAAATTTTTGCGGAAACTTTTAGTATGGTCAATAGCTACAAAACCATCCCTAGCAAAATTACTGCCGGGTTACAGAATGTCTACCCTCGCTAAAATGATGCCCCAGGTGATGTTCTTTCAGAAAATAGTGAGTAACCCAGGGGCCCTTTTTAGCATGCGAACACCCCTTTGCTCCAGGAGTATACCTACTTACCTACTTGTGACAGCCACTTTAGACCCCCTATCCCTACCCACTTATCCAACTGCGACACCCCCATAGACCCCTTATCCCTACCTACTTACCTACTTGTGACAGCCTCTGTAGACCCCCTATCGCTACCCACTTATCCAACTGCGACACCCCCATAAACCCCTAATCCCTACCTACTTGCCTACTTGTGACAGCCTCTTTAGACCCCCTATCCATACCCACTTACCTAACTGCGACACCCCCATAGACCCCTTATCACTACCTACTTACCTACTTGTGACATCCACTTTAGATCCCCTATCCCTACCCACTTACCTAACTGCGACACCCTCATAGACCCCTTATCCCTGCCTACTTGCCTTCTTTTGACAGCCTCTTTAGAACCCCTCTCCCTACCCACTTACCTAACTGCGACACCCACATAGATCCTTTATCCCAACCTACTTACCTACTTGTGACAGCCTCTTTAGACCCCCTATCCCTACCCACTTACCTAACTGCGACACCCCCATGGACCCCTTATCCCTCACTACTTACCTACATGTGACAGCCTCTTTAGACCCCCTATCCCTACCCACTTACCTAACTGCCACACCCTCATAGACCCCCATATCCCTACCTACTTGCCTTCTTGTGACAGCCTCTTTAGACCCCCTATCCTTACCTACTTGCCTTCTTGTGACAGCCTCTTTAGACCCCCTATCCTTACCTACTTGCCTTCTTGTGACAGCCTTTTTAGACCTCCTATCCCTACCCACCTACCTAAGTGCGACACGCACATAGACCCCTTATCCCTACCTACTTACCTACTTGTGACAGCCTCTTTAGACCCCCTATCCCTACCCACTTACCTAACTGCGACACCCCCATAGACCCCTTATTCCTACCTACTTGCTTTCTTTTGACAGCCTCTCTAGACCCCCTATCCCTACCCACTTACCTAACTGCGACACCCACGTAGACCTTTTATGCCTACCTACTTACCTGCTTGTGACAGCCTCTTTAGACTCCTTATCCCTACCCACTTATTTAACTGCGATACCCCCATAGACCCCTTATCCCTGCCTACTTTCCTACCCTTGACAGCCTCTTTAGACCCCCTATCCCCACCCACTTACCTAAGTGCGACACCCCCATAGACCCTTTATCCGTACCTACTTACCTACTTATGACAGCGTCTTTAGACCCCCTATCCCCACCTAACTGCTACACCCCCGTAGACCCCTTATCCCTACCTACTTACCTACTTGTGAAAGCATCTTTAGACCCCCTATACCTACCCACTTACCTATCTGCGACACCCCATAGACCCCTTATCCCTACCTACTTACCTACTTGTGAAAGCATCTTTAGACCCCCTATCCCTACCCACTTACCTATCTGCGACACCCCATAGACCCCTTATCCCTACATCCTTGCCTACTTGTGACAGCCTCTTTAGACCCCCTATCCCTACCCACTTACCTAACTGCGACACCCACATAGACCCTTTTTCCCTACCTACTTACCTACTTGTGACAGCCTCTTTAGACCCCCTATCCCTACCTACTTGCCTACCTGCGACACCCCCATCGACCCTTTATTCTTACATACTTACCTACTTGTGACAGCCTCTTTAGACCCTCTATCCTTACCCACTTACCTAACTGCGACACCCCCATAGACCGCTTATCCCCATATGCTTACATACGATTGACGGCCTCTTTAGACCCCCTATCCCTACCCACTTCCCTAACTGCGACACCCCCATAGACCCCTTATCCCTAGCTACTTACCTTCTTGTAACAGCCTTTTCTAAACCTCCTATCCCTACCCACTTACCTAACTGCAATACCCCCATAGACCCCTTATCCCTACCTACTTGCCTACTTGTGACAGCTTCTTTAGACCCTCCTATCCCTACCCACTTACCTAACTGCGACGCCCACATAGCCCCTTTATCCCTACCTACTTACCTACTTGTGACAGCCTCTTTAGACCTCCTATCCTTACCCACTTACCCAACTGCGACACCCCTATAGACCCCTTACATCGACCACCTTACCTACTTGTGACAGCCTTTTCTAGACCCCCTATCCGTACCCACTTACCTAACTGCGACACCCCATAGACCCCTTACATCTACCTACTTTCGACAGCCTTTTCTAGACCCCTTACCCTACCCACTTACCTAACTGAGATGCCCCCTCTAGACCCCTTATCCTTATCTACTTGCCTACTTGTGACAGCTTCTTTAGACCCCCCTATCCCTACCCCCTTACCTAACTGCGACACCCACATAGACCCTTTATCCCTACCTACTTACCTACTTGTGACAGCCTCTTTAGACCCCTCCTATCCCTACTCACTTACCTAACTGCGACACCCCCATAGACCCCTTATCCCTGCCTACTTTCCTACCCTTGACAGCCTCTTTAGACCCCCTATCCCCACCCACTTACCTAACTGCGACACCCCCATAGACCCCTAATCCCTACCTACTTACCTACTTGGGACAGCCTCATTAGACCCCCTATCCCCACCCACTTACCTAACTGCGACTCCCACTTGGACCCTTTATCCGTACCTACTTACCTACTTATGACAGCGTCTTTAGACCCCCTATCCCCACCCACTTACCTAACTGCTACACCCCCGTATACCCCTTATCCCTACCTACTTACCTACTTGTGAAAGCATCTTTAGACCCCCTATACCTACCCACTTACCTATCTGCGACACCCCATAGACCCCTTATCCCTACCTACTTACCTACTTGTGAAAGCATCTTTAGACCCCGTATCCCTACCCACTTACCTATCTGTGACACCCCATTGACCCCTTATCCCTACATCCTTGCCTACTTGTGACAGCCTCTTTAAACCCCCTATTCCTACCTACTTACCTAACTGGGACACCCACATAGACCCTTTTTCCCTACCTACTTACCTACTTGTGACAGCCTCTTTAGACCCTCTATCCTTACCCACTTACCTAACTGCGACACCCCCATAGACCCCTTATCCCCATCTGCTTACATACGAGTGACGGCCTCTTTAGACGCCCTATCCCTACCCACTTACCTAACTGTGACACCCCCATAGACCCCTTATCCCTAGCTACTTACCTACTTGTGACAGCCTTTTTTAAACCCCCTATCCCTACCCACTTACCTAACTGCAATACCCCCCTAGACCCCTTATCCCTACCTACCTGCCTACTTGTGACACCTTCTTTAGACCCCCCTATCCCTACCCACTTACCTAACTGCGACACCCCTATAGACCCCTTACATCGACCACCTTACCTACTTGTGACAGCCTTTTCTAGACCCCCTATCCCTACCCACTTACCTAACTGAAATACCCCCATAGACCCCTTACATCTACCTACTTTCGACAGCCTTTTCTAAACCCCCTATCCCTACCCACTTACCTAACTGAAATACCCCCATAGACCCCTTATCCTTACCTACTTGCCTACTTGTGACAGCTTCTTTAGACCCCCCTATCCCTACCCCCTTACCTAACTGCGACACCCACATAGACCCTTTATCCCTACCTACTTACCTACTTGTGACAACCTCTTTACATCCCCTATCCCTACCTACTTACCTACTTGTGACAGCCTCTTTAGACCCCCTATCCCTACTCACTTACCTAACTGCCACACCCCCATAGAACCCTAATCCCTACCTACTTGCCTACTTGGGACAGTCTCTTTAGACCCCCTATCCCCACCCACTTACCTAACTGCGACTCCCACATAGACCCTTTATCCGTACCTACTTACCTACTTGTGACTGCGTCTTTAGACCCCCTATCCCTACCCACTTACCTAACTGGAACACCCACATAGACCCTTTTTCCCTACCTACTTAACTACTTGTTATAGCCTCTTTAGACCCCCTATCCCTACCCACTTACCTAACTGGAACACCCACATAGACCCTTTTTCCCTACCTACTTAACTACTTGCGATAGCCTCTTTAGACCCCTTATCCCTACCCACTTACCTAACTGGAACACCCACATAGACCCTTTTTCCCTACCTACTTACCTTCTTGTGACAGCCTCTTTAGACCCCCTATCCCTACCCACTTACCTAACTGCGACACCCACATAGACCCTTTTTCCCTACCTACTTACCTACTTGAGACAGCCTCTTTAGACCCCCTATCCCTGCCCACTTACCTAACTGCGACACCCATTAGACCCTTTTTCCCTACCTACTTACCTACTTGTGACAGCCTCCATAGACCCCTTATCCCCATCTGCTTACATACGAGTGACGGCCTCTTTAGACCTCCTATCCCTACCCACTTACCTAACTGCGACACCCCCATAGACCCCTTATCCCTACCTACTTGCCTACTTGTGACAGCTTCTTTAGACCCCCCTATCCTTACCCACTTACCTAACTGCAATACCCCCATAGACCCCTTATCCCTACCTACTTACCTACTTGTGACAGCCTTTTCTAGACCCCCTATCCCTACCCACTTACCTAACTGCAATACCCCCATAGACCCCTTATCCCTACCTACTTGCCTACTTGTGACAGCTTCTTTAGACCCCCCTATCCCTACCCACTTACCTAACTGCGACACCCACATAGATCCTTTATCCCTTTCTACTTACCTACTTGTGACAGCCTCTTTAGACCTCCTATCCCTACCCACCTACCTAAGTGCGACACCCCTATAGACCCCTTACATCGACCACCTTACCTACTTGTGACAGCCTTTTTTAGACCCCCTATCCCTACCCACTTACCTAACTGCGACACCCCATAGACCCCTTACATCGACCACCTTACCTACTTTCGACAGCCTTTTCTAGACCCCCTATCCCTACCCAATTACCTAACTGCAATACCCCCATAGACCTCTTATCCCTACCTACTTGCCTACTTGTGACAGCTTCTTTAGACCCCTCCTATCCCTACCCACTTACCTAACTGGGACACCCACATAGACCCTTTATGCCTACCTACTTACCTACGTGTGACAGCCTCTTTAGACCCCCTATCCCTACCCACTTACCTAACTGCGATACCCCCATAGATCCATGATCCCTACCTACTTACCTACTTGTGACAGCCTCTTTAGACCCCCCTATCCCTACCTACTTACCTACCTGCGACATCCTCTTAGACCCAATATTGTTACCTACTGGCCTACCTGCAACAGCTCCCTTATACCCCCATATCCCTAACTAGTTACCTACATGCGCTACCCCTCTTATACCCCCTATCAATACCTACTTACTCACCTGTTACACCCCCTTAGACCCTATATCCCTACCTACTTGCCCACTTGTGGCATCCTCATTAGACCCCCTATCCCTACCTATTCACCTACCTGCAACTCCCCCCCCCCTTAGGCCCCTTATCCCTATCTACTAATATACCGGCGACACAACCTTAGGCCCTCTATCCCTACCTACTTAACTAAATCTGACACCCTGTAGACCCCCTATCCCTACCTACCTACCTACTTGTGACACCCCATTAGACCCCCTATCCCTACCTACTTACCTACCTATAACAGTCCCTTAGGCCCAGTTTCCGTACCGACTTAGCTTCCCGTGACAGCTTCTTAGACCACCCTCTTATTTGCTTATCCTAAGACCTAATCTAATCTTTGTGTTTGGTTCCTAACCGCCTATCCTCCAGGCAAGGCTTACTGTTTTGTAAATCGTAAAACTAGTTTCATAATATTGTATTTCAGGTAAGGATAAACAACATTTTCCCATAAAGGAAATTCTTTTGACAAGTAATTATGCAATGGTTGTTTTTCTCAGTTGCTTTCCATTATATGCCTTTATCCCTTTCATTAGTGATGCCCTAAATATTAGGTTAAACTGTGTGATTGGTGAAAAACTATTACTATAAATACCAACATCAATGTTAGTAACAGTAATTAGAACACAAGTTAGTCACTAATTACTGTACTTTATTTCGTCAGTTTCACTGCCCTAGAGCTCTCCACTTAATTCGTATGCAATAAAAAATACCGCCCTCATATATATATATGTATATATATATATATATATATATATATATATATATATATATATATATATATATATATATATGAGGTTTTTTTGCTTCTACAATTCATTTCTTTATGGTTACATTTATTGTGATCTCATATCTGACCTGACAGTTGTGCGTATCTATTCCGTTACGAGGAAGAGGAAGCAAAGCGACCTCCTTGGAAAGTGCTGGCCACAGATCCGATATAGTTTGCAGGAAATCATAAATTAATCAACATACACAGGAAAAAGAGTAGTTATACCTTGTTTCATTCAATTTTTCTATTTTTCTTCCCATAGAAATACCTACTTTCTTTCCATTTTATTTTTTTCAGTTTTTCTATTAATGGGAGGCTTACTGGTAATATGCATGTATTAATCGTGAACAACGTAGTTTAGGGCTGAAGAATGTTAAAAAAAAAAAAAAAAAAAAACCATAAGATATGGAAAGAAACAAAGGAAGTTAATCAAATGGTCTTTAACTCTACGTCGAATTAGAAATTTGTTAATTATTGTGTTCATCCACTATATTTCTGCATTTGTCAGTGTATTGCGAGGTTTGGTCTCGATTTTATTTATTGTATGCTAATTTGCATTTGTTTTTCTGCTTTGTGTATGTGGCACTGGTCGCATTTTATTTACCTGCTCTGTAACTAGTACAGTATTCCAGTCCTCATGATTACTCTCTATTCATTTCCCCGTCGCTTATGTTATTCATACCTTTTTCATCTTTACAATTACTTCATTCTTAGTATTACCAGTATTGTTTCAAAATGGCTCCTCTTCGGTAGTCGAGAAGAAAAACCGGCCCTTTTCAAATGGATGTTTTTAGGGAGAAACTCTGTTGAAAAACTGTACTGTACTTCATTTCAACCTTTTTCATAGCAGTTCCTGCTAAGAGAAATTCACCATTTTGGCCGCAGCCACATTGAAGGCAATGGCTTCGACCTTCAAAGACCAAGATGTGCCTCTCTTGTGGTATTTAGGGTCAATCAATGACTTTGCTGTTCACCAACGAGAAAGTTTATTTTTTACAATAAAAACACACCATACAAATATGATGCACATTATATATATATATATATATATATATATATATATATATATATATATATATATATATATATATATATATATATATATATCTTACGAAGCTGGTCTAGTGCAGAGTAAATAAGTGTATCAGGTATTTTACTTATGTTTTCATACGAGCGTTGGAGAGGTGAATAACCAGCTCTTAAGATGAGTTCCTCTTATGTAGTTATAAGTCTGCTATGTAAATCACGAAGACATTCGTCGTTAATTTCATTGTATTTTTAATTCAAGTCAGTATATGTAAATTTACGTTATTTTTAAGAATTAATTTCTTAGTTCAAGTATTTTTGTTACCAAGTCTTTCATAATCTATTAAGTGTTATATGATCCACACGAGATATGAACAAGGGCTTTTGTAAATGTTTTTTAGATTTTTATGAGGTATTGCGTCATTTTTGTGAGAAAATACACAATTATTTTATATGCCATGTGCTTTGGAAGGTTCTTGAGAACCGTAGTGTTAGATTTTTTTTTTTTTATTTCGAGGACAAGGTGAGCGGAGCTAGCTGAGAGAGAGAGAGAGAGAGAGAGAGAGAGAGAGAGAGAGAGAGAGAGAGAGAGAGAGAGAGAGAGAGAGAGCCGTTTCGCTTTGCGTCGGTACGTGTTCAAGAGTAATTTTTGGCAGCCTTACTCCCTAAGGGCCTCCCCCACAAGCTTCCAGATCTCGGTCCTAGAATCTTTTGGAAGTAGCTAATTCATATATAGGCGCCCCAGGGCTGCATAGCAGCAGAGGAGAAGCAGCCGTTCTGTAAAAGAGCCAAAGTGGCTCCCTCACTCTCTCTTAGTATCAATAGTGTGTCCTCTCCAAAGTGATTCTTTGCCCCAAAGTATATCATGCGTAGTGAGTTAAAACGTTGCAGTAAATTTAGCAAGTGATTTGAAATTTGTGTTGTGGTGAGTGTTGTCATTGTGTAAATTGTTGTAACTGGCCCTGTGCAAGTAAAATACGGGAAGTAAGTAAGTTTATCAATTACTTTATGTAAGTTCTTTAGGAGTTTTAAGTATTCAAGTGTAATTGTTTATTATGTCTTAGTCTAAGGTTTTATGCAGATTTAATATTTCGAGTCAAGTGATTATATAATTTTTAGATCGTAACATTTTGTCTTAATGTAAGTTTTGTTCAGACTTAATATTTAAAGTGATTTTTTTTTATGTAAAGTCTTTCAAAGTGTTGTAATTTATATAGAGCATATTTATTTTTGTAAAGAGTGTATTATTTCAATGACCAGTGTTTATTTTATATTCGCTCATATCCTGTTAATGAATTGTAGTAAGATGTGGTTTTAAATAGTTCTTAATAATAATTACCCAGTGTTGTTTTGATACTTAAGAGACCTTTGGATATTCAGTGTTTTATATTTTCATGTCTGGGAATTATATAACTGTCTCGGAGCTTGGTTATTAATATTTTCAAGTGTAACAGATTTAATGTAAAAACAAACAGGTGAGTTTAGAATATATATATTATAGTGTGGTTCCCATACACGGGGCCATTGTATAATATATTTTTGGTGCTCAGACCCTTGGGATCGAGCGATGCTTGTTTTAAATATTGGTGATAGCAGGGCCATGTTTGATTAAAGGTTTGAACAGTATAGTGTCTATAGGATTTTGTGTATCGTTGGGATATAGTTTTTTTTTTGAGAGGTATTGAATATTGTAAAAGTACAAGATGGCAGAGTTCAATATGCAAGAGTTTTTGAATAACCCAAATGTTCAGGCATTGTCAGAAACTAAAGTAACTAAAGCTCAGTAGCTCTCTATTTTAATGGCATTTGGTGGCCATGCAACGAGTGGAGTGATTAAAACCCAAATCAAGTGTCTAGCCTTAGAAGCGTTGATAAGCTTGGGAAAGTTGTCGGAAGAAAATATTGTACCAGCTCGTTAACTGTTGGAGGGAACTGAGGAAGAATTTTTAGTGAAACAAGGCCCAGTTGACCCACAAACTGAAGGCATGAAAGCAGATAGGGATGTTGAGGCTGAGTTTTAACGAATTGCAGCAGAGTAGAATTTGATCAAGTTGAAGATGATGGCAGAAGAGAAAGAAGAAGTCTGACTTGCGAGGGTATGAGAGGCAAAACGAGAAAAAGAATAAAGAGAACACGGGAAGAAAGAGAGAGAAGACAGGAAGAAAAAGAGATGGAAGAAGCGAGACATGCGAGTGAGTTTGGAGCTGTTGAATGCTCGTGCACGGTCGGCAACACAGACAGAGGTGACCCCTGCTCTGCATGATCCCGTGTTTAATGTGTTGGATGCCCAGAGGTGAATTCCAAGGTTCACAGAAAAGAGGCTCCTGGTAAATTCTTTGATTATTTTGAAACTTTCGCATCGATGATGCAATGGCCCGAAGATTAATGGTCTGTGTTATTGCAGAGTGTACTGCTTGGAAAAGGATGCAGTGCTTACTTATAAAATTATCTCAGGGCCAGAGGAAGGAGTATCCAGAAGTGAAGAGGAGCGTGCTGCAAGTGTATAGGATAACCCCTGAATATTGTAATGAAAGGTTTTGAAGTTTGAGGAAGGATGAGAAAATGACTTTCCTGGATTACGCTTATAAGGTACTACCATGTTTTAAGAGATGGACAGAGGCTGCTAATGTGAGGGAGATAGCTTATTTAGAAGAATAGATAGTACTAGAACAGTATCTATGAGGAATTCCTGAACATATTCGAACGTACTTGAGAGAGAGAGAGAGAGAGAGAGAGAGAGAGAGAGAGAGAGAGAGAGAGAGAGAGAGAGAGAGAGAGAGAGAGAGGTGAAGAAACTTAATAAAGCCGCTTCGCTGAGTGAAGGTTATAATATTACGTCGTAAACCCTCCTCAGTCATGAAGTTTCAACTGTCGCTCTGACCAAGTGTCAAGTGTTCGCCGAACCATGGAAACCAGTTCAGTAATAACTACGTGAACAAATTCAACAGTTACAGTGGAAGTAGCACTAGTATTGTTCCTAAGCAGAATGTGATAGTACCACAGCAACAATCGTCGAACCATTGTCCTTCAAGTATCATGAAAGACTTGCAGAAGGTTAATATTATCTGTTTTAAGTTTGGCAAGAGAGGCCATATCGGTAAGGAAGGTTGGACAAAACAACCAAAAGCAGTCGCCCAAGTGATTAACAATAATTCCACGTCACACAATGCGAAGACGAAGAAACAGTCAGGAAAGGATGAAGAGGAAAATAAACCAGACAACGGTTACATGATGATCAGGACAAACCCAAACAGCGAGGATACCTTTAAACCATATATATATATATATATATATATATATATATATATATATATATATATATATATATATATATATATATATATATATATATATATACGAAGGAATGTTAAAAGCAATACATGGGAGTAAATGAACCCCAGTCAGGATATTGCGCCACACAGGTTGTAACCATAGTCTGGTGGTACGAGGAGTACACCCATTAGTGGAGCAGTCTCTCACAGGCGATTCAGTTATTTTGAAAGGAATAGGAGGTGAAGAGGCTACCACTATTTGCCGTTTGAAACTGTCCTGCAAGTTGGTGACAGGTAATTTTGATTTTGCGGTAAAGAATTCATTGGCTGTCGACAGAGTAGACATCCTGCTGGGTAATGAGGTTGGTGGGACGCCATTTGTGCCTTGTCCCATTGTAACGGAGAAACAATTGAAGTATAGTCCTACGACTGAACTCGAGAAGGACTACCCGTATTTGTTTCCTAGTTGTGTGACGACTAGAAGTATGACGAAGAAAGTGACTGCTGAAGAAGAAAAAGAAATTAAAGGAGCGATGAACTTGGAGGATTTGTTTTGCGAAGAAGGGGATTCCCTTGATGGTACGCAAGAAGAAAACTCCTGAGTAAACCCGAGCAATGAGGAACGACAGACAACTGGACAAGAAGACAAAGAAGAAATGGACTTGGACAAAATAGAAAACTCTGTGTTAGAAGTAGGACAAGTGAGTAAGAAAAGGCTGATAGGATTGTAACGGAAGGATGCAACATGAACCGAGTTATTGTACCGTGTGGTGGATGAGATGAAGACAAGGAAGACGACGGAGAAGATTATGGAACACTTTTTTTGGCTTGGCATATATAAGGACGTACGCCAGTTTTGCCGTGCATGTCACATAAATTAAACGGATGTTAAACCAAACGAGTACATTAAGAAAGCTCCCTTACACCTGATAGAAGTGTGAGGAGAACCCTTCAGCAAGGTAATGATCGATATTGTGGGACCTTTATCAAGGACAAAAAAAGGTCACGAATATGTTAACCTTGATGTGTCCAGTGACGAGATTCCCAGAAGCCATACCCGTCAGGAACATCAGTGCCAAAATATTTGCCAAGAAGTTACTAGACTATTTTACTGAGTTTGTTATTCCGGAAATTGTCCAAAGTGACTAAGGAAAGAATTTTTCTTGAAAACTGTTTAAAGACGAAATGAAACTGGTGGATGTGAAACAACAACTATCAACTGCTTATCATCCGGAGACCCAAGGTGCATTAGAAAGGTTTCATCAAACTGAAAAGTATGTTAACGAAGTTCTGCAATGAAAGGGGGAATGAATGGGACATCGGACTACCATTGATGTTATTCGAGGTACGTAATGCTTATCAAGAAAGCTTGGGATGTAGCCCGAATGCAATGGTATTTGAACGAGATAGGAGGACCGATTAAAATGTTAACAGAAAGATGGAAGGACTGAGAGAAAACGGATGGAGAAAATGTCAAGGATATGAGGAAAAGGATCGGTGAGTTAAGGAAATTTTTTTTAGAAGACGTGAAAACGAGTCAAGTACGGATAAAGAAAAGGTTTGGTAAGGAGACTTCGGACAGACAGTTTACGGTAGGACGGCAGGTTTTTGTTTACGCATCAGTAAGGAGATTCCCTCTCGCCAACGAGTTCCAAGAACCATTCCGGATTTTGGAAGAGAGCAGTGACCGAACCAACATTATCGAGATACCAAGAAAGAGGAAAAATCTGAGGAAAGCCATATTAACTTCGAAACTGATACCTAAAGCACCAGATTTCAACAAGAAATTCCTTATCCAATTGGATGCGTCGGATAATGGGATCGGGGCTGTCTTATTGCAAGGAAACGAGGAAGGAATTCTTCACCCTGTTTGTTTTATGTCGTCGAAGATGAAGAAACATCAGCGAGCCTACTCGACAGTTGAAAAGGAAATACTAGTGTTAGTCGCAGCGATGAGCAAGTTTGAGGTCAAAATGAAGAGATTACAGTGTATTCAGATCATAATCCTTTAACTTTTGTTAATAAGATGAAAAATAATAATCAAAGGTTAATTAGGTGGTCATTACGTCTGGTCTAGTGTAGAGTAAATAAGTTAATCAGGTATTTTATTATGTTTTCATATGCGCATTGAAGAGGTGAATAGCCAGCTCTTAAGATGAATTTCTCTCAAGTAGGTATAAGTTTGTTATGTAAATTATGTAAGACTTTCGTAGTTAATTTCATTGTATTTTTCATTCGTCAGTATATGTAACTTTGTTATTTTTAAGAATTAACTTTTTTTTCACGTAGTCTTATGCAATCTGTTAAGAGTGTTATATGATCCACACGAAATATGAACAAGGGCTTATGTAAATGTTGTTTTTAGATTTTTATGAGGTAATGCGTCATATTTATGAGAAAATACTCAATTCTTTTGTATGCTACGTGGTTTGGAAAGTTCTCGAAAACCCTAGTGTTAGATTTTGTCTTTTTTTTTCTTTTATTTCGAGGACAAGGTGGGCAGAGCTAGCTGAGAGAGAGAGCCGTTTCGCGTTGCGTCGGTACGCCTTCAAGAGTAATTTTTGGCAACCTTACTCCCTTAGGCCACCCCCCCCCCCTAAACTTCCAGATGTCGGTCCTAGAATCTTCTGCTAATTCAAACAAAGGTGCCCCAGGGCTGCATAGCAGCAGAGGAGAAGCCACCGTCCCGTGAAAGAGCCAAAATGCCTCCCTCACTCTCTCTCAGTACCTATAGTGTGTCCTCTCCAAAGTGAATCTGTGCCCCAAAGTATATCGTGTGTAGTAAGTTAAAACACTGTAAATTTGGCTAGTGATTTTAAATTTATTGTGTTGTGGTGAGTGTTGTCATTGTGTAAATTGTTGTAACTGGCCCTGTGGAAGTAAAATACGTTTATCAGTTACTTTATGTAAGTTCTTTAAGATTTTAAGCATTGGAGTGTAATTATTTCTTTTGTCTAAGTCTAAGGTTTTATGCAGATTTAATAAGATTTCGAGCCAAGTGATTATGCAGTATAATTTTCAGAGTTTAATCATTTCTTTTGTATTAGTCTAAGGTTTATTCAGATTTAATATTTCAAGTCAAGTGATTATATAATTTTCAGAGCATAACATTTTGTCCTAATGTAAGTTTAGTTCAGACTTAGTATTTTGAGTGATTTATTTTTTCTATGTAAATTCTTTCAAAGTGTTGTAGTTTTTATAGAATATATTAATTTTGTAAAGAGTGTATTATTTCAAACACCAGTGTTTATTTCATATTCGCTTGTATCCTGTAGATGAATCGTTGTAAGAGGTGGTTTTAAATAGTTCTTAATAATAATTACTCAGTGTTGTTTTGAGTGTACTTAAGAGACCTTTGGATATTCAGTGTTTTATATTTTGATGTCTGGGAGTTATATAACTGTCTCGGAGCTCGGGTATTAATATTTTCAAGTAACGGATTCAATGTAAAAACAAACAGCGGAGTTTGGAACTCGCTAGGTTGTATAGCTTCCAGCCATAATATATATATATTTTGGTTCCCAGACATGAGAGCATTGTATAATAGTATATATATATATTATATATATATTTATATATATATATATATATATATATATATATATATATATATATATATATATATATATATATATATATATATATATATATATATATATATATATATATATATATATATATATATATATATATGTTTGTATCTATGAGAGAGAGAGAGAGAGAGAGAGAGAGAGAGAGAGAGAGAGAGAGAGAGAGAGAGAGAGAGAGAGAGAGTTCTAACAATAATTTATTCTTATTTGGGGGGGGACTCTACTGCCAACATCATGTTCGTGCAGAAAGTTTCAACAAGGGTCATACGACTAGTTGATGAAAGACGTCTACATGAAAGAAATTATCAACTTCTCAGTGTCTCACTAGGTTTAGACATTGCTAGTCTAGTACTGACTCCCAGTCCGAACACATATACATAGGTCTGAGCATCGTCCTCCTTCTAAAGAGATTAAGTGTCGGAAATGGTATTCAACAGATTGCTTAAGATCACTGTTGGATGACGCTGAACATTGTCCTCATATATCCTCAGAGTGACTCGGTGAAAGAGACAAGTAACGCTTCAGTGCCTGCTCTTCGTGGTGAGGATTACTAGCCCGGTTTGGTTATAGGCCTTGATCGGTCCTATGCTAAATCCAGTGGAAATACCTTCCTAGCGTGCAAATCTCTCCTCTGGGAGGAGGATTTCTCAGCACCCATCCTGATCAGGGTCCTCTCCATGCTGAGACAGACAACTCAGAGATGGATTTCACCTATTTATAGGTCTTGGTGCTCAGTAGAGAATTAGACGAAATTGGAGAACCGTCTTTGAAACCCACGGAAGAAGGTTGTACCTCGATTGACCTGTGCTATGGGAATCCACAGGCTTTTCACCCCAACTTGGAACTACCTTGGTCCAGGCTCACTCAGGTGCCTTGAACAAGGTAGACATTCAGATTGCAGGACCTAGGAACTTGCTGTGTTCAATTCTATTGAACAAGGTTCTTCCTCCTGTCCTCTCCATGCATCGTAGATTTATACCCCGGAAGATGCTTCACCCACTCCTTTGACAATCGTTGTTGCATTGGCAAGCCTCCAAGGTACGTCTTGGATTGACCATTAGTTAGAGGCGGTCTCCTTTTTTATTATGTTTCACCTTCCCTTGTACAATCTGATGATAACATTTACATGCCTTATTGTCTCTGGGAGCTAAAGCAGTCACCTTTTTTAGCGATCCAGTCGGCCAACCAGTGGGTGAACATGATTCTCAAGTGGAGAGAGGCTGTTTTTCTGGCTGTGTGGGATGAAAGGTCACCCTTTTGTTGTGGTATTTGTCAGTGTTGGATGAGTCATTCTTGTTCCCGCAACAGGACATTAAGGCAATAGAAGAGTGAGGGAGGAAGGAGAGTCAGGATTCCCTCATACAATGTGCTGAGGCTTTTATGGGATGAGGTATGCCAAGACTGCTATGCCCAGGACTACTACTACTGCCACAAGACCGGAAGTAAAGAAGCAAACGACCACGTGATTGTTCAAGACCAATCCAGCCCCTTCTTTTTCAAAGAACGATTTGAAGAATCCTTCACCCTTTCAGTGTCTTTCTGGCCAAGCCAAGCAATGAAGTATGGGAAGTAAAGAGGAGAGGGATGCTGAGTATGGCAATGCCCTCCTCCAGTTATCACGAGTTGGGGTTGCCTGTCAAGTAATTTGGCAACCTTTCTTCAGCTCTCTCCCTCAACTTTCTTGTCTCGATGACATTTCATATGTTTCCTCCAGGATCGCCGAAATCTCTGGTGCTTGTGGTCTAGGCCCCCTCCTATAGCTCTGCATTTTGCAGCTGTGGAGGGTTTTCAGAGTCTAAATGATGAGCTGGGCAATGGTGGTGGGGTGATTATTCCCCCTGGCAGATTCAACCATACCACTAAGGCCAGTTCTGAGACACCAGACTAAGACTGGACCTCTATATAAGCCTTCTCTTTTATTTCAGTTTTCTTGCTCCATATGAATTTTGTTGAAGACCATTATTAGAACATTGACCAGTTTTTGCATATTCTTCAAATTTAGACGCCATCACCCTCTAGCAGACCCCATTAAGTGCGGACTTAGTCTCTTAAAAGTCGGGCTCCAGTGATTCAGTTTTCAGCCATCCCATATTTGCGGATAATGGGGGATGCCTTGCATTGGAGCCGTCGGTGGGAGGGGTAACTGCACATATTGACCAGTGCACAGCCATCTAAAGAGAGGCAGCCCCTCTCTAATAGAGGACTGGTCCCTGCTGAAACCTCTTCTTATGTTAAACCACATGTGATAGGAGGACTGGCATCCTCTGATAAGAGGTGGATAACCGGCTTGCTCCTTCTTTGGAAACCAACCCTCTGGTGACGACCTGAAAAATACAAACTTGGACCTCAGTACAAACTACTCCAACTCAGGCTCCAATATTGTAACGTTAGAACCTTAGTTATGTTATGTAAAGAACGATTATAAGAAAACATTAAGAGTAGAAGAGAGAGAGTAAGAAATGACAACAGGACAGAAAAATATAGAAAAGCAGAAGTATTAGCTGGTCACTATGAAGTAGTGAATTATAAATTTATTTTTTTTATTTTGGCATTAGAAAATGGAAGACATGAGCATGAGAATGTTTTTAAAGCTAACAGGGCAATAGTGAATATACTATGTGGATGGTAGCCAAAAATTCTTCCCCAGGAAAATGGAAGGTTTTTGATCGAGAGACACTCCCCAATATAAAGCAAAAGATTAAAAGCACTTTCAACATTGGATGGTCAATAGTGTCAAATGCGTTTTGCACCCCATTTTCAACCGGAATAGGGGTGTAATATATGCTCCAGAATTGCTAGACTTAGAGGAAAAAGAAATTGAAGATGAACTGAATTGAAAAGTCAAGGAGTAGTAAAAGTAGTTGGAACCAGAGGGTTGGAGAACAACGCATTCCTCTTGCTACTTTGATTGTAACATTTAATCAATGTAGACTATCAAATGTTATTAAAGCTGGTTGGCTATTTTTGAAGGTGAAACCATCCATCCTTTCACCATGGCGATGTTATCACTGCCGAATATGTCGCCATTTAAGCCAGAAGTGCAAGGAAAAACTAAATAATAAGCCAGCTGTTTGTGCCAACTGAGGGAAAAATAGTCATGGAGTATGTACAGAAAATCCAAGTTGTACACATTATGGGAAGCACACCCAGCTACATCTAAAAGCTGTGTTAAGTTTATTTTTGAAAAAAAAAATTCAAACTATTAGGACCATGGAAAGAGTTACTTTTAAAGAGTCTCGTAAAAGAACTCTTGAAAAATAGAAAAGGCTAGGGCAACCCTTTTCACTGGTTTTAAAGAAAAACTTGCCAAAGCGCACTGATGAAAATAGTATGCTTACTTCCAACATAAAGAAACATATGAAAGTAGTTGAAAAACTACCATTCTAAACAATAGTACAAACCTCTTTCAGGCTGTGGCTTGCCTGATCTGATGGAGGTTCCACTTAAAATCAATTTACCCGGTGGACCTATAGTGGGGAAGGTACAAAAACCTGGTAGCTCACGGCCTTTTAATAAGAAAAAAGAGAGAGAGAGACCTCCATCTCTCTCGCCCCCTTCCATAAGAAACATCAAAGTCATGACTTCAAATAAATATGATGTCTTGTCTGCTGATGTTTTTGATCAACTGGAAGAAAACTTAAATAATCAGAAATTCAAGGTTAGGTCCACCATCCACCGTAACTATTAGATCAATAGGACACAAAGAAAAAGACAAACAAATCCCAATGTATCAAGATCCTCTCTAGAAGTACCACCGGAAATTAGTGTTAGATCAAAGATTGCCAGTGGGAAGACTTCATAAAAGGTGTCTTCCAAAAAAATATACCATAGTTTTTTTTTCTCCATTCCGCAATGGAATTGTCAGGGTTTAAGGGCCAAATATGGAGAACTTAAGCTCCTCTTACATGAGCATGCCCTTGTAATTATATGTCTACATGAGAGCAAGCTCGATGCTAATACTCCTTGTCCTCGAGAGTATGTTAGCTATAGGACACCATATGATCAACGAGCAGGGAGCCATAAGAGAAGTCTTATATACGTTCACTGAGATGTTCTCCATGTATCTTTGTCTATCTGTACCCCTCGGCAGGCAGTGGTTGTACAGATAGATACAGGGAGAAAATCCACAATCTGCTCTCTTTACTTGCCTCGAAATGATAACATCTCGTATGATAATTTATTGGAGGTGATTCAACAACTCCCACAATCTTTTCTCTTACTGGGAGATTTTAATAGTAGACATCCTTTATGGGGCGATGTTTTGGCAAATGCAAAGGGTAATATATCATTAATTATTGAGAATGAAGATATAGAACTCCTTAATACAGGAGAGCCCACACACTTTCATGTTCAGACAGGTATCTTGTCATACATTGACCTATCAATTGCAAGCTCTAACTGCCTTCAGATTTTGATTGGAAAACATTAGATGATTGGTATACTAGTGATCATGCACCAATCATTATAAACACCGACAACGGTCCACCTTTACAGAGATCACCACAATGGAATCTTGACACGCGGACTGGGAGAGATTTCGTGAGCTAAGCGAAATTGAAGGGGATGCAGAACAGTTTGAAAGTGTTGATGATGCCATAGACTTACTGAATGGAACTCTTCATACAGCAGGAGTCAGTTCATTTCCTAAAACATGGTTATTAAAACGACGACCAGTCCCATAGTGGTCTTCAGAACTAACTGCCCTGCAAAGAGCCTCAAGAAGGTCTTTTAACTCAATTGTGCAGACGCCATACTTAGAAGAATTTCATCATATACAAGAAATATAGAGCACAGTTCCGTCGTACCATGAAAGAAGCTAGGTGCCAGTCTTGCTTGCTTGTTTTTGTTTCCTCCATTACCAGTAGAACACCACCATCTGTGTGGAGGAAAGTAAAAAAGATAGCTGACAAATTCACCCCAAACCCACCTCCAATGTTAAAGGTAAATGATCAGGATGTGATTGGAACAATTAGGTTAGCAATGCCCTGGCTGATCATTTCTCAAATGTATCATGTAAGTATGAAGCAGCTCCTGGTAACCAGTATAGGAGCATTGAAGTAAAGAAAATTTTAAATTTTGCAACAGGAAGGGAAGAGTCATACAATTCTCCTTTTACTGAAAGAGAATTTGATTCCACACTTGCTACTTGTAATGATACAGCCCCTGGACCGGATGGAATTCCATATGAAATGATTAAACATGTACCTGTAATACCAAGTTATTTATTTTTAGCATTATTAGCAGAGTATTGCATGATTGTAGTTTTCCAAGTGTTTGGGAACTAGCCATTATTTTAGCCTCTTTAAAACTCGGTAAGGATAAGTTTTTAGCAGCAAACTATCGATCAATTGCATTGACATCTTGCTTATGTAAGATTATGGAGAAGATGATCAATGCAAGACTGTGGTACCTGGAAAAGAAGGGTATTTTATTACCTATCCAGTTTGGATTTAGAAAAATGCACTCAACGACTGATGTGTTGATACGGCTTGAGTCCTTTATTTGTGAAACCTCTGCTTCCAAACAGCATCATGTAACATTTTTTTTTTTTTTTACCTTGAAAAGGCATAGGATACTGCATGGAGATATGGTATACTTGAAATCATTCATAATTTGGGATTAGGAGGAGAGCTACCATTGTTCGTTCAATCATTTATTTCACATAGATTTTTTCACGTGAGAGTGGGGGAAAATCAGAGAGAAAATGTCAGGAAGGAGGGGTTCCCCAAGGTAGTGTGCTAAGTGTAACCCTATTTGTAATAGCCATCAATGGGATATCCTCTGTCGTTCCCCAAGATATTCTCCCAACACTGTTTGTAGATGATCTCTCCATATCATTAGGTGAAGCTGGAATCTCAATGGTTGAAAGAAAACTACAGTACAACTAGCAATTGACAAAATTTTCGACAAGCAAAACTACTGTTGTCCATTTCTGTCTTATTCGGGGAGTACATCCAGACCCTGATATGTACATCTAAGGTCAACGGATCCCATGTGCAAGTGAAGCCAGCTTTTTAGGCTTGATATTTGATTGTAGGTTGACATGGGCTCCTCACTTAAAATCATTAGAAGTAAAATTTCTTGATGCTTTGAAGCTTTTAAAAGTATAGTCCCATACATTATGGGGGGCAGACCGCAAAACTATTTTAGAGTTTTACAAGGCTTTTATTTTTTGAAAAATTAGTTATGGATTTGAAATATACTCCTCAGCCACCCCAAGCTGATTAAAGATTTTAGATTCTATACACCATACTGGTATCAGATTGGCAACAGTAGCATTTAGAACTTCGCCTATTCCAATATTCCAAGCCTCCTTGTTGATGCTGGAAAATTACCGTTAGACATTTAGTGAAAATTTTCTATTATTCGGTATTGGTTTAGGTTGCAAAGACTTCCTAATTCTTTAGTCTGTCAAGACTGCAAGCCTTGTAAGGCAATCAACATACTTTGAGTTGCACTGAAAATCCCCTCAACATTATGGTTTATGGGTCAAACAATCGACAGACAGTCTCGATATAGTTAGAACTAAGGAGCTTCAATTTAAGGTATCATCAACGCCTCCATGGAAATTACCAAAGGTATCTTTTTGTAAATATTTCATTGGAGTTGAAAAGAATATGTCTGACTTAGAAGCCAGGTCTCTTTATGGAATATGTTGCAGAACATAAGGAATCAACTTTTATATATACTGATGGCTCCATTTCCGATGCTTGTGTTGGATTTGGAGTATATAGTAATGATTTTTATTGTAGAGGTGCACTTACTTTAACAGCTTCCATATGCATGGCCGAACTATACAGCATACTAACAGCTGTTGAAAAAATAGCGTTTAGTGATGCAAGGAGTGTCCTTCAAGCTCTAGAAGTGTTTAATTCAAGTAATTTTTAGTTATAAAGATTTTAGAATGGCTTTTTAATATTGGATTTAGAGGTATAACAGTTCAATTTTGCTCGGTTCCATCACACGTAGGTGTGTCTGAAAACGAGAAGTCATATTTACTAGTAAAGAATGCTGCAGCTGAATTGCGTCCAAGAAGGTATCCCATTCTTTGTGATGAATTTTCACCCAACATTAAGAATTTGATTTCTAATAATTTGCAACAGCATTGGGATAGTTTAGTTGAAAATAAAATGCGAGGAATAATGAATGTTATATCCCCCTGGAAGTAAAACATGATGCCCCGAAAGTGGGAGACTACTCTTTGTCGTCTCCGCATTGGACTCACTTGGTTGACACATGAATATCTGCTTACTGACCAATACCAGCCATATTGCGACAACTGTTTAGTACTCTTGACACAAGACATTTGTTGACCGAATGGCCCACTTATAGTTGTGAAAGAGATAGATATCTGTTCGAGGTTCGAGGTGAAGATGACAGGTTCATCCATGCCAAGATTCTTGGACATGATGTGTTCTACCATGCTAGTGGTATTTTTAGCTTTACTTCAGTAGCAAATCTGAAAGCTATTTAATTTTTGAAATGACATCTTTGCTTTTATAGTTTTAATTGAATATTCTTTTATTCTTTATTTATAATAAATGATATTGGCGTCAATGATCTATGACGTCAGAATGCCAGAAAACCCCAAATCAATCAATCAATTAATCAGTTGTGGCGGAGGTTTTGGAGATGTTAGACAAAACTCTTTAGAAGTTGTTTGATATGAGTTAATTGTCTTCTACAGTCTAATGTTCCTAGTGGAGAAGTCGACAGGAAGTTTGGGACTGGTTATCAACCTCTCTCTGTTCAACTTAATGGTTCTACAAGATGCAGACAGCAAACTCAGTTCGTACAGCCATCAGGAGAGAGAACTTCTTACTTTCTATTGAGCTATATGACTCGTATTTTCAGATACCCATCCATCAATCCAACAGGAATTTCTTCCGCTTATTGCTTGGCAGAGTGATGCATCAGTTCTATGTCCTGTACTTTGGACCATCCACAGCTCCACATGTGCTCACTCAAGTGTTCATGCTAGTCTCTGTTTTGTTCCATTCGAACAGAATTTATCTTCTAAGGGGTCTTGACTAATCCTGTTGTCTTCAAGAAGACGGTTGTTCCAGGAATGAGACAGACTCCTAGTCTTTGTGGGGATCATTGTCATTTGGAAGGAGTTCTATCTAGATCCTAAGAAGAAGAAGAGACGATCGTAGTAACTGGGAATATTGATAGACACGGCAGCAGTGAAAGTGTTTCTGATAGACGATCTTATAAACAGACTAAGGGAGAATGCACTACCCTTTCTTTCAGATCAGCATTCATTGATACGTCAGTAGCAATGTCTTCTAGGACATCTTTTGTTGTTTCAGAAACTTGTTTTCCTATGGGTTCTAACACCAGAGACCACTAGAGTGGTGTCTGAAGTATCACTGGTCAGCTGTCACTGATCCTCCTCATTTCTTGTTTCGGATGAATGTGGCAGTAAGGGAGGATCTAAGGTGGTGTTTGAACTCCAGTTACAGTTCAGGCAACAGCGAAGGAGGATAGCATTCCAACTTCCCTAGAGCAAAGTGGAAGTTTATACTTTTCCACCTTTCTGCCTGAGTCATTGGGTCATCAACAGAATGTTGGAGACTTTAAATGCCAGGATAACTCTGGTGGCTCATAAGTGGCCACAAGTCGAATGCTCCACCTATCTGCTGATGCTGCTTAGAGAGGTACTGAGAGAACTTCCCCGGTGGCCCAACCACCTCTGTCAGCCTCACCTTCAGAGATTCCACAAATCTGTGGCATCCCACTCACTTCACGCATGGCATCTCATCTGACCGAAAGGCTTTTTGCAAGGCAGTGCGAGGGAGATGTCTGGATATTTGCACAGATCCTCTACCACAGCACTCTACCAGGGGAAGTGGCCCATCTGTGATTGGTGTTATAAACAGGATATTTCTCTGGGGGGATCCTCTCTGTAACTAATTACTGATTTCCTTTTTTTTTTTTTGCCGAGAGAAGTAGCTCTTAATTGCCACAATAAAGGGCTATTGCTCATCGCTGAGCTCGGATCTCAGACTAAAGTGCTTTTGGCATTTCCACGTTGGGGGAACTTCCATGCTTATGAGGAGCTTTCAACAGTCTCGTCTTCCTAAGGAACTTTGACCTCCAGAATAGAACATCAAGAAGGTCCTGAGATCTCTTAAGAGAGCCCCTTAAGGAGGCGTTATATTGTGATCTTACTCTGAAGACTCTATTTCTGCTTGCCCTGGCCTCAGCGAAGAGGGTGACTGAATTACACAGCATGGAAGGAAGGTGGTCTCCTTTTCATTTGTTCCATAGTCTATTGCAAAAACAAAGAACTCAGCGATGCAGGTTCCAGGTTCGAGACTTTCTTCATCTCCTCCCTTAAAGAATTGGCTGGTGATTGAGGTGATCTACTTCTTTGTTCTGTGAGGGCATTCTGATGCTAACTCAAAAGAACAATGCTTCATATTGAAGCATCAGGTACTATCCCTCAGGCCTGGGAAGGTGAAGAAACCAATCTCCTGGAATACTATTTCCCTCTGGCTTTGGGAAAACTTTAGGCCTTCTGTAGGACAGGTAGTAGCCGCTCAACTGGTGGTGTAGCCAGCCTAGCTCCCTTTAAGGAAGAGTAGCATCTCGTCTTGATAGCAGTTGCGATGTAAGTCTAGAATGAAAAGTAAAAAATTTTTCCTTTCTGCTTCCCCTCTCTTGGGATGCAGCAGTAGTGCTGTTATGTTGCTGAACTGAACCAGATGCAAAGAGCAGGTAAGTTATGCACCTGTGTAACTTATCTTTACAATTTGGTATTTGAAGTATTTTCTCCATCCTCGGAGCAAAGTGGACTATCGACTTGTTGTGTACACATTCATGAACTATGTAATGCCTATACACTGGACAACATATCACATACTTGTAGGATATAGATTCTTCATCGACTTACCATTTATGGTATTGGCCCACCCTGATGCCTGTTGCATCCTTATGCACAGGAAGTTAGGGGGTTAACAGGAGTCATGACTTTCATTCCTTAGGACCAAAGGTCGTTGGCATTCCCCAGGTCAGTTAACCAAGCCTGTATTTGTTATAGAAACTTCCTCTCTCTTAAGTGATTTTTATTTTTCCTAACTAAACAAATCTGAGGAGGTTGCTCTACCTGTCAGGTGAGCATGGTTTCCTCTCCACCTGGTAACCAAGAATATTTACATTGATAAAAGCCTAATGGTCATTTCAGCTTTGCTGACATCATACTTCTATTAAAGGTCTCAAGTTTCCTTAGTTATGAAAAATACAAATTACTGGAGTATCATTTAATTTTGCTGGCATGATAGTTCGCTCAAACTTCGAAAATTCTATGTTAGCACAGTCATAAATTTGTGGATTTTCAATTTCAGCCATAGTATTATCCCCCCAACCAAATCGTTAAAAAGAATGGTTGCATAATCATACGCTGTTACGTATATGTTAATTAAAGTGTCAGTTTTGTAGTAAGAAACTGACATGTGCCCTGTTATAATAAAGTGGTTGAACTCATGCTGAAATTCAACTAAAAAAAACAGGACTGTAATAATAATGTCATACACATGCTGAAAGGATTCGTCACAAATGTGCATACTAGTATTTATTAGTACATGTAAACATATTAAAAGAAATGATTCAAAATTAGTATATAAAAACATTATTATGAGTGAGTGCCAGTAAAGTTAACTATTTAGTTTAAGCATAAGTGGGCGTCAAAATAATATGGCCATTTACGGATGTTACTTTTATAATGGCGTGGACTTAAATTCGTGCAAAATAAGCAAAAATTTGTCCTGCGTGAACAAAACTTATTTCACAGTACTTGATAATTTGTGATATTTTATGACAAGTTTAGTATTTTACATCTTTGGTGGAACAGTCCTTTTTATAGTGTGAGTCCTCCCAGACACACCAGTGGCAATTCTGTGAACTGCTTGATGTGTGACTACTTCCAGGTTGTTTCTGTTTCAAAGGCTCTTGTGCCTTGTCATTCCTACTGACTGGTTTCTTACTACTAGTATCCTTGTGTTTTGAATTAGGGTCTTATTTTCCTGTGATCTCCTGCTTGTACATTCAAGACTTTTCAGCAGCTTGAACTACTCTTTATAAATCCTGAAAGTGTTGTTCATGCAGTAGGTGTTCTCTTCCGGCTTCATTTGAAGTGTCAATAACTATTCTGTCTCTGATAAGAGAAGTCCTGAGGTCCTGAAACTCACTTGAATTGGCTGGTTGCCTGAAGTTCTTGTTCATCAACATGTTCACTACTTTTCTAATTAGCAGAGATGAAAAGAAACCTCTGGTCAAGGATGTCGAATTGAGGTACAAAGTGTATTCGTAATTCTTCTATAATCCAAGTTGGTTTCTTCTTGTCTTCAGAGGTCAAGGTTGGGAGGAAATTTATTACTTTCTTACATTCAGCTCCCATTACTTTACATAATAGCAACAATTCCCATCCCTTCACCATCTTTCTCCCCTTCCTTATTTCTCATTTTAGCTCTTTTATTCAAACCATAACATATCAGTTTAAAAAATTTAACATACTTTTATAAAAAATTTTGTTGATTGTTTTATTTTCAATTGCTTAACCTGCTGCAAAAGTCAGATCTTGAATTATATATCTTGTAGAAATGTGTTTAGATCTTGAAGGAATTAACTAAAGCACGGGAAATTTTCTCGAAATATTTACATGTATCAGTGATCTTGAAATATTTGGTTTTTATTAAAACATCGGCAATATATCAAGGCTGAATGAACAGTTAAAAACGGACGATATAACTTACGATAATAAGCATAATTCAACTTTATATTCCCAAAGAACTATGCTTCCCCTGAGTCCTGAGAAGTTTTTTGTCGTTGATTTGATTATAAAATCAACAAAAAGCTGCTGCCATGTAGGATGGTCCTGTAAACAAACACAGTTGCTGCTCTAAATCATCTATTATAATGTTACCAAATATTATTGACTGAGGTGGATGGTAGTTAATAGATGAAAGACAGATTAGCTGTTTGACGATAACATAACTTCAAAATAAAGACATAATGAAACATATAATGTGAGGCTAAGCTTTCAATGTGGTGGAACAGCAACAGAATGGAATAAATATATTTGATGGATTTATTTTAGATGGGAAG
The DNA here is from genome assembly GCF_036898095.1 of Palaemon carinicauda. Lineage (NCBI taxonomy): Eukaryota > Metazoa > Arthropoda > Malacostraca > Decapoda > Palaemonidae > Palaemon > Palaemon carinicauda. The sequence goes on from NC_090745.1 coordinate 32,699,855, forward strand.
CTGGATATTTTGGGTCTTGCTAGACAAACAAGAAATGGGAGGAAGGTCAAACTGTCATTGTATCTGGGGTAGAGAGGGGAAAGGTGCGGCACTTGGAAGTGTCTAAAAGACTCTGAGGAGAACAAAGGAGAGATCACTAATGCGTTGGTCCTTCGTGAGGATTGTATAGGCAATTGTGTTTATTATGAGGGAAGGGGGAAAGAAAGAATTCGTGACAGTGGGTGTACTAGGTTTAGAAATGAACTTAAAAGAGTGAAAGGGAAAGAGAATCTATTAAGAATAATTTGCTTCAGTGTCTGGCTGGGTTTGGAGAAAATAAAATGGTGGCTGTGCTAGGTGATTTGAAAGTAAAGGTAGTTTGGGGGATGGAAAGGGATAGAGATACAATGGTAAGTTAGTATTCTAGACAGGGACATATAAGGACCACATAAAGCTTTAATCACTAAAATGAAGAATAAATGGTTTGATAAGAACACTGGGACGACGACAGTCAAATGACCTTTTCTTGACATTTCCGTTATTCCGTATGCCCAAGATACCAACTTTTAAAAGTAGCAATCTATGATTCCATTAAGTCATTCATCTTTATGAAGTTGCTATTGATACCAGAATATTTGTTGCCATGTAGTCTATGCAAAGTAGGGGTTTCCAGAAAAAGTTTTGCAATATGATTACCTGGAATCTAATGTTCACTCAATACACAAAGCTTTAAGGTCAGATCAGGTTGGGTTAGTGTGTTCAAGATACAAAATCATTCAGCTATATTCTTTGCAGTCATCTTTCACACCACTGACTCTTGTGTTTAAATTCTGTACTTTGAAGTCTACATCATATAGGTCTGACCTTGTCTGACCTCCAAGTGCTTCGTATCAAGAAAGGTCAATAATTTTTGTATTCTTTCCAGGTGTCCAATGCCCTTGAGTGTGACATCTGCTTTAATGTCTTTTCTGATGATAATTGCCCAAGGATTCTCACTTGTTCCCACACGTTTTGTGGCCCTTGCATCGATGGAATCATCGCAACCCAAAAGCAAACATGTCCTACCTGCAGGGAGGAATTCAGAGCTAATTCAGCTGGAGACCTGGTGATTAACAGAAGTCTTCTTGATGTCGCAAAGCAATTTTCAACCTTAAGTGTTGAACCCAAGAAGAAATTTATCAAGGAATCAGTCCAGGAAACAAAAACTCGTGTCTTGGGGAAGCTTAAAGTCCTTAATGAGATGAAAGGCGTTTTTACTGCCAGTGAAAGCCTCAGCGAGACGAAGGATGGCCTCCTGGACACCAAGAAGGAAATTGGAAGATTTAAAGAAATATTGAGAGATACTGAACTCTCCATTGAGCTGATTCTGGGAAAGATCGATGAATCTGGAGATCAACTTGAAGCAGTGACTGACTTCGCTTCAACGGAACTTTTCTATGATGCTGAGGAAAAGGTCAAGGAAATTAAAGAAATCCTTCAGAAGAACCAAAGAGAAAGAGATGACATTACAAAGGTGAGCTCTCTCTCTCTCTCTCTCTCTCTCTCTCTCTCTCTCTCTCTCTCTCTCTCTCTCTCTCTCTCTAGTTTAATGGATTATCATAGGAATAATCTCTTCTCATCTTATATATGAAGTTTCCTCGAAGATTTAAAAACCAAAACACAAAAATAGAGATATACTGCATTTCATTGGGTCATTTTTAAATTCATTAATTATTAAAGCTTAAATGATTTTAATGCTATTTTTCATAAGCTTTTCTTGGATTTGTCCTCACAGGAAATTGTGAAGATTAAAGGGTTGTTAGGACATTTTGCCGAAGAAATGCACAAGTTTGCAAGATTTGCTGTAAAGAGGATCGAAGGAAAGCAGATGGTGGCTGTGGTCGGGGTCAAGCCTACAAAGCAAATTTGTTGGAGTTATTATGAAAGAAGAATCCTACCAAAGGGTTTTTCCAGAAATGTACGTTGATTCCGATAAGAAAATAAGTAAGAATCCTTTGTCTCTTAAACCTTCAGAAGCCTTTGGCCATACTCACCATTAACTTTGAATAATTTCGTGATTGGTGTATTTGCTTGTTGGTTTGTTCCCTATTTTTGTTTTCTATTTTTGTTATTCAGAACTGTTATTCATCTAGGGTTAGGATATTCAAAACCTGTAGTCTGTAATAGGGTCCAGAAAAACACTTCATAATATTCCCTGAATGAAATGATGGAGTAAAACTATTATTTATTTATTATTGTTAAGGCAATTTTATTTTATCTTTTATTGATATATATATATATATATATATATATATATATATATATATATATATATATATATATACATGTATATATATATATATATATATATATATATATATATAATATATATATATATATATATATATATATATATATATATATATATATATATATATATACATATACATGTATATAGATAGATAGTATCTGTCTGTCTCTCTATAGATAAAATGTGAATATTCAATCAAATGAGCATCCATTCTCCCATTATGACCTAATACACATTTTTTGTCTTCCCACTTGACAGCACGAGGCCCTGATGAATTCTTCCCCAAGGGCATTCCTGGATCTGGCCATTAAAGGGACCTTTTTAGCAAGGATAGAAATCAAGGTGAAGAACGACAGTAATCTGGCCCTCAACTTCCTCCATGTGTGTACAGGATATGTGGGGAACACTTTTATCAACTCTCCGCTCTCAGCTGTGGTATTGAAGGGTGAAGCTGGTGAATATGTTTTTTTGAACAAATATGAAACACCAGTAAAGAAAGTTTCTGGGAATAAGGAGAGACCAGGGGAGATCTACAGAGGTACGCCACATAAAGCGGGAGAAGTGAGAGGATACTTATCAGATGGAAGTGATTCAAAGTTCTATATTGTCACCAGAGATAGTCCCAATGGTTTTGGTGACAATTGCCTTGGGATAGTGGAGGAAGGACTCGTTGCCCTGAAAAATGCTATCTTGTCGTATCCAAACATTACAGATATCCGGATTGTCGACAGCGGCGTCTTGCTGTCTCTGTAACTTTTCCAAAGATGAAACCTGGGTATCTGGCTCGTTCTTGTCTCACTGATATAAGATATTATTAGGCCTATGATAAGATCATCAGTCAGAATTTCCTCTTCCTAACCCTAAGGGAATTTAAAACTTGTAGTCTCTGGGTTGAAGAATCTAACGAGATGCCAGTCATTTCAAGAATTGTTTTTTAAGCTCTTTAAATGTACAAATAAAGAAGTTCAATTATATCTCTAAATCTTTATTTTTTTCCTTCTTACCACAATTATCCCTGCTCAGAGAGCTGAGTTCAAGATGGTAGAAGTTGAAATGTAGTTAAAAGTGTCTTCACACTAGAATAGCCATTCTCTTCTAGCTGGTGCTCCTCAATCTTCTTAGTACCAATAATAACCGCAGTTAGCTTCTATTTATTATACATAAACTCTGTTATCTTCACCTTTAAGTGGTCCTAATAATTTGTAAGTTTATATCTTATAGTACAAGTACATTCAGATTCTCATAATCATTTGTTTGGGCGCACAAACAATTATGCATTGTTGACAAATTTCCTTTGTAATTATTAGTTGGAATATGACTTGAGAATGAGACAAAATAAGTCTGCTGAAATAAAATCAATGTTTCAGCTCGTTCACTCGAGTTTCAATTCACCACCTGACTATTTTTATTAATATTAATATTCTTATGATGATTTTGCCTTTTTTTTTTTTCTATATTCCACGACACCGATTTTCTCATTCCTGTCCTTTTTCTCTTGACTTTATATCCTATGTGATATGAATCTCCCTAGGAATGTTTCTTCTAATTCACTGGAATCATGTCTCACTAACAAAAAGCTCAAGGAATAACAATTCTCCCCTTTCTTTCATCTCTTAGATTTACTTGATCCTATTGGTTGATCCTGTTGGTGCGGGATCACAATTGCCCCAACTTTTCCAAGCAGTGGGAGACACGCATGGAAACAAACAAAGTCCCTGGATTTCAAATAAAATACTTGAAACTAATTTATGTTTTTCTTCTGTACAAATGAGTCGTTTCAATAGGAGCTAACTGCCACTGAGTCGTTAACAACATAGTTGATGATAGGTAGCATGGGAGGACTAGTCCCACTCACCTGTCTGTCCAAAAGCTCATTTTTACCTTTAAACTAGTGACTGGATTTAGGAATTTGGGCTCTATAAACTTGGTGCCTGGGCCTGTGACAGTTTTTTTTTGTGGGGGAAGTGTAACTTGAAGGACTCTGCTTTGTGTATATATGACAAATGTAAATTACTTTTAAATGCTATATCTGTTCCAATGCAAATACAAAACCTTTCATCCCTTGAAATAGGAGACTTGTCATCCTTCCTGGAAGGTGACTCCAGCAACCACCAAACAGCTATCATAGGGATAATGTAGAAATTTTTAGGGCTTGCTACACCAGTGCCTGGTATGGAACCCAGTACTAGGTCATAGAAGAAGCCAATTCTTGTATTATCAGGGAATCAGATACCAGGAATATTGTAAAGGTAAGGGGTTGGGTATACATTCAACATCATCCCCTTGGAAGATCCTCGGTTATGAATCTTGCCATCATCAGATGTCAGTTCCAGCATGAAATGATATAGTAGAGCCAGTCATTCTACCTTTCAATATATACTGAAAACAGACCTTGTAAGGCAAAAGTTGTCCAAGTTCTTTGTGGATATACTCCCAAATATGAAATGAAGCAAAGGTAGTCTGGTGTTTTCAGACCCTTGCCCTCAGCACCTGATACACTTAAAAGTTCTTCCTAAAGGCAACTGCTGTGTTGATACCCTTGAATTCAAGAGAAGTTCATCATGTTCCTGATTGGCAGTGCGATCTCTTCAGTAGCGCAACCGAGTACAGTCCTGCCTTTCAACAAGGTACACAACAGGTGGAACAGGAGGATTGCATCTTTGAATGAACAAATTCCACTATTTAATATGCCTACCTGCTATACCATTCAGCTGTTAAGCAGAAGCATTCACAAACACAAAATAAAACAAACATTTACTACCAACGAAGTAAGAAATATCCAACTGTCAGGAAGAGCAGCAATGAGTATGTCAATACTCTTTGTGGCCAAAGATATAAATCCTCCCAGGTTCATCGCTCCTTTGGTTTCTCGGTCTTCTTCTGCAGCCACTTTTTTTCATCATACTCCTAGTCGTCACACAACTAGAAAACATATACTCTCTTACAATGGGGCAAGGCACACGGTGCTCCACCAACCTCATTACCCAGCAGGACTTCTACTCCTTCGATAGCCAATGAATCCTTTACCGAAAAATCAAAATGACCTATCACCAACTCGCATGACAGTTTCAAACGGCAAGTAGGGGTAACCTCCTCACCTATTCCCTTCAAAATGACCGAACCTCCTGTGAGAGACACTTTCACCTTGTGTCACTTGACTATGGTTACAACCTATGTCCCATCCAGAGTGGCTAACATACCTTCATAAATATAGGGTTTAAAGGCATCCACGCTGGTTTGGGTTGTCCTGTTCGTCGTGTAAGCGTTTATTGGTTTATCTTCCTTGTCGTCCTTTCCCGATTGTTTCTTCGTCTTTGCATTCTGTGAAGTTGAATTATCCCCAACCATTTGGGCAACTGCTTTCTTTTGATTCGACCAACATTCCTTACTGATATGGCCTGTCTTGCCACACTTAAAACAGACGTTATTAATCTTCAGCACATCTTTCATGATACCCGTAGGAGGACGATTCGACGATTGTTGCGGTGATACTATCCTATTCTGCTTTAGAACAGTACCAGTGGTACTCTCGCTGTAACTATTGAACTTGTTCACATAGTTATTACTTGACACTTGGTCGGAACGACTGTTAAAACTTCATACCCGAGGAGGGTTTACAACTGATAATATCATATTCACTCAGTGAAACGGCTTTATTAAGTTTCTCTCTCTCTCTCTCTCTATCTCTCTCTCTCTCTCTCTCTCTCTCTCTCTCTCTCTCTCTCTCTCTCTCTCTCTCTCTCAAGTACGTTTGAATATGCCTAGGAATCCTCCTAAATATTGTTCCAGGACTATCAATTCTTCTAAATCAGCCATCTCTCTCACGTTAGCAGCCTCTATCCATCTCCTAAAACATTGTCGTACCTAATAAGCGTAATCCAGGCATATTGTTAGACGAAACAGCTTCACCAATGATGGCAACAGTAACACAACCTGGTATTATGTATGGTGCCCCAAAGATTCACAAAAGAGGTATTCCTCTGAGACCAATTCTCAGTGCTATTAATACCTTCTCCTATGACCTGTCCAGACATCTAGTAACGAAGCTCGCCCCTCTCACAGTAAATGAATATACCCTGAAAAATACTTATGAATTTGTAGACTTGATAAATTCTGTCGAAGGTACAAATAACTATGTTATGTGTAGCTTCGACATAGAGAGTTTGTTCACTAACATTCTTTTAAGAGAAACATTGGAGATAATTCTTGAACAACTTTTCCCTAACCCAGAGGACATTTTCGAAGGTTTCAATAAAACACAATTTAAAATACTATTAGAACTAGCTACCACTACATCTACATTCATGCTTAATAACAAGTTATATGAGCAGGTAGATAGAGTAGCAATGGGATCACCGTGTGGACCAACCTTGGCAAATATATTTCTATGTTATTGTGAAGGGAAATGGTTGAATGATTGTCCTGTGGAATTTAAGCCTTTTTTGTACCGTCGATATGTAGACGATACATTTTTACTTTTCAAAAATTTAGATCACATAGGCCAGTTTTTAGATTTAAATACAAAGCATCATAACATGAAATTTACGAAAGAAAATGAACAGGATGATACTTTGCCTTTTCTCGATGTGTTGGTCTCTCGGAAACATAATACCTTTGAAACCTCAGTATTTCGAAAAAACACTTTTACAGGACTAAGCACTCTTTTTTTTTTTTTTTTTTTTTTTTTTTTTTAAGCTCAGAACCAAAAATCTACAAAATTAATTATATATAGATGTTATCATGTATGTTCAACTTATCTGGGGTTTCATGAGGAAGAAGATTTTCTAAAATAATTTTTTATCACCAATGGGTTCCCTCTGAACCTCTATTATAATCAAGTTAAGAAGTTCTTAGATAAAATTTACAGTCAAAATTTAGCAATTCAAACAGTCTGTAAGAAAAAGTTATATGTCTTCTTTCCGTACTATGGTTATGTTTCGGAGAGACTGAGAACAGAGGTTATGAGTGTTGTGGGGAAATGTTATCCCCACATAGATTTAAAACTAATTTTTACTATCAAGTTCTCGGTTGGCTCACTTTTTAGATATAAGGAGAGTCTACCTACTCCCTTGTGTTCCGGTGTCATATACACTTTTCAATGTGCACTCTGTAATGAGTGCTACACTGGAAGCACATCTAGACAGCTTGAGTGTAGGATTTCGGAGCACATGGGGAGATCGGTACGAACCAATATACCTTTAAATAAGAAACCAATTTCAGCTATTTATGACCACGCATTTAAATCTGGTTATGCCATTTCTAAGGAAAATTTCAAAATTACATACAGACATAGTAGCGTCAGCCAACTGAGAATCTTGGAGTCTTTATACATTTTTAAGACAAAACCCAGCTTGAATGAGTTCTTACCTGTTCAGTTGCCGGTGACCCATTGATCCGTCTGGTCTGTGGGTTGCTGGTCTGGATGGGTGGTCATCGTCTCCTGCAGGTGAATAGGTATATTAGTGATTGAGTCTTTTATATAGTTATATGTGTAATAAGTCTTTTATATGGTTTTATGTTCCTTGATTGGTTGATTTTAGAACTAGTTGGTCAGATCATGAAAGTATATCTTCCTAACTATGATTTTTATTAATTTTAGATATGATAATTGCAGATAGGCTGAGGATGACATAAGTTATGTCGAAAGCTCCCGAATAAAGAAGATGATATCAGCATTGACTATTTTATTCCTACTTAAATTGCGATTCCCAAGAGGAACCCATCTATCAACTGTATATATATATATATATATATATATATATATATATATATATATATATATATATATATATATATATACTGTATATATATATGTGTATATATATATATATATATATATATATATATATATATATATATATATATATATACATACACATATTTACACTAAGTATATATGTATATATTTTTATATATAATTATAAAGAAATAGATAAGAGGAAGAAGAATTATATGAAGCCACTGATGACAGTGTCATTATTGCCATATTGTCTTGTGATTATCATCTCTTGACCATGGTCCCATCATCCCGCAATTCGATCTGTGTGGCAACTAGCGGGAAGGGGGGTTTTCTGGCAGCGATTCATGATCTCGGAAATTTTCTGTAAATAAATCGAGGGGTTTTATCATAAGGATCATTTTTACTGTAAAAAAGATGACAATGAAATACAGTTTATAAATGTCTTTATCTTTTATGGTCCGTTACTTTAAATTTGAAGATGATTCCAAGTTGTTCCAGATTTAAAAGTACTGACACAGAGGTAGCATAAGTTGAATATTATTTTCTGAGTACTTGGTGAATTCAAGATTATCTGTTTATCAATAATATTAAAACTATTATTATAAAAATGCCATAGTGGGAAAAGCAGAAATATACTACATCAGATAGAAGCAACATAGAAAAATATAAACTATAGACAAGAATTACAGAAAACAAAAATCTTAGTATCATTATTATACTATTAAGTAGAGAAGGAGAAAGTTGCATCATCAACCTGCTCACCAGGAAAAAACAGCTGCATTTGAACTACTGATGTTACTCAAATTCAACTATTTGGTTACAGCCTTAGGATTAAATCTTCTAGAATACCATAAAGTTTTGCATCTGACATATTCTTTTAGGTAGATGTTTGACACTTGAATAAATGAATGATACAATGACAATATATTTGAGGTTTGTGATGACATTTATGTAGGGCAATTAGAATTAATCAATAAGCATTTGGACACAATACTGTACTGCAAATCAATTATCATTATTATTATTACTAGCTGAGAAAGAACCTTAATTGGAAAAGCAGGATCCTACAGCAGGGAAAGGAGATATAGATGTAATAAATAAACTATAAATGGGAAACAATACAAAGATATATGAAATATGTTAAGATCATTAACAAAATTAAACACAATCATATATAAGCATTGAAACAAGACTTACAGTATGTTAACCTATTCAACAGAAAAGCCTTTGTGTCAAGTTTGAAATTCAACTGCCAGATTAGGATGATAATTCCACAATCTGGTCACATCAGGAATATACCTTCTAGAATACTGAGTCCTGTGATGGAGAAAGGAGGACTTGAAATGAACTGCATTCCTAGTACTACGTATTAGATGGTACACTCTGGGAAGGTTTGGATGCAAAGGATGGTAAGAATTATGAAATATGTTTTGAGACACAAAGAACTAACTGAACAATGGGGCCTGAGATTAATATCCATATTCGGGATATTTTTTGTATAATTGAAGAAGAATGAAACGAAGTATTTCTCAAAATTAGATTAATTTTGTAATCAAGAATCACACCTCAAATTTTAAGAGTTGAATATATTTAATGAAATATCATCAATGCAGATTTTTGGATGTTGAGGAATCACGGTCCTCGACCTACTTAAAATCATACTATAATTCAACCCCATGCACTAATTTTAGTTAGAACACTATCAAGGGATTCAGCAACCACAGATCTATATTCAGGAGATGGAACTGATGCAAAGAGAGTAGCATCATTTGTATATGCAACAAGCTTGTTCTCTGGCCCAAACCACATAATCATGTAATGGGCCAAGAACACTACCCTGAGGAACACTAGATATCACATTCTTGTACTCACTATGGTATCCATCAACAACAACTCTTTGCAATTTATTACTGAAAAATTAGATGATGATGCTAAAGAAAAATCCATTTACTCGCAACTGTTTGAGTTTGAAAACAAGACCCTCTTGATTAAAATGGTCAAAAGCATCACTAAAATCAAGGTCAATCATCAGAACTTCCCGACCACAATCAAGGGATTTCTATACAGTATTGGAGATTGTAAGAAGGACATTGCATTCTCTAGTCTCTGCAAAAGTCAAAATGCAAACTGGAGAACAGTTGATTACTTTCAACATACCTATTTAGATGTTTTGCCCAAAGATGTTAAAAAACATCAATGCTAATAAATCATTAAGTGATTACAATAACTGCTTTTATGTATTTGCTTTGAATCTATTTCCTCTATATTCATTGACTGTTACTACGGCACTCTGAAAGTAATACGATTACATACAGACGTGTATAGCCAGTGCCAAGTGTCAAGATAAATATTTCTCATTTCGTCTTTCTGGCTAGAAACTTTTCTGCAGCTAGCTATGCTTAGAAACACCTAAACTCCTACAGGGGTGGCCCAGAATTGGGGCGAGGCCATTCAACCACCAGGTTTTCAGACAGCAAGATGGAAGAAAGTATGGAGGAATGGAGGTGCAGCCCGTCTACGGACATTAATTAAAAAACAGAACTTCGACCACAGTTCGAAATACAAAAACTTCTTAGTATTTATCTTCGACAAGCTAAAACTTTGAAGTAATATATCTTCGACAGTTAATTTCTTCGAATCACCAATTCCTATTAATTTTCATCAAAAATAGTTTAAGCAGTTCACTAAAATGAATCACCTATTCATACTAGTTTTAGAAAACACACACACACACACACACACGATCTCTCTGTTTTTGAATGGCATTACATCACAGTGTAAGTGTAAGCAGAGAATTTTTAATCTAATTAAATGTTTGAGTGGGAACTTAGTCCGGGAAAGTCTCCCTACGGCAGTTACACAAAGGATCAACAGGGGAGGATAATGAGCACTTACTCTCGGGGCACAAACGCTCTGCTAATAGCTTTATTGCCACAGTTTACTAACCTTCACTTTTAAATACAAAAGGGGGAAATTTTACTGTCCAGAGGCCGGAGAACTCCACACGTGAAAATAAAAGTAATTTATTGGCCTACTCTAGCTTTGTCAGGTCTATAGTCATCTCACTCTTAGGCTCTGTTCCGACTCCGTCCCAGCTACCCCAGCGAGATGCTGGACAGGTATCTTACATTAATGTAATTAGAGACAAAACCAAAAAGGGGAGCAGTGATGTAAAGTAAAGTTTAAAAGTTTAAAGATATGGATCTTTACCTTCGATGCAGATATATTAATACAAAGTACCTCGCTGAAACCACTTACAGACTTACTTAGACTTACTCCTTTCAGTATCGGGTATTCTGTCAAGTGTTCAACTATTCATAAATTACACATTGAAATAAATGATGGAGCAAAAATACGAAAGAGGTTTAATTAACCTAATATTGATTTATTTCACAAATTTACATTTAAAGAAAACTGACATCTTAACAAAAATAAAGGTATCAAAGGAAATGCAATTCAAAATAATGAAAAATAGTTGATTAGACACGTGGTCTGCAATAATTAATAATCAAAATTGGGTCGGACACGTGGCCCATATGACCCAGAGACTGTGCTAGTCTCAAAGCAAAAAATGATATAGAAAAAATATATACACACACAATCCCACCACACAGTCCGAATAATGTAAATAGCCAGTTATTCTTAGCAAGTTGAAATTAGTCTAAGCTAAAAAATGGGGGAATAACTATGGCCACTGTTGTAGTACCTGCACTCCTTTGAAGATTGTCCTATGCCCGTGATGGCTGTTGACCTGGTTGCACTTTGCACTCTTGACTGGCTCACCCCAAGAATCCTCATTTGTAGTAGTAGGGTTTCCCAAGTTCCACTCCTTCAGTCTCCAGCCGGCAGGACTCCTATGTGGGTTAAGTTTTGGGAGAGGGGGTGGGGGTGAGCCAGACTCCATAGGTGCACGGGTTCACTGACAGGCAGGTCAGTTGGTCATGGCGACTTCCGAACGAATGGGGCGACTATAAGGTCGAGGGGGATCACCTGGCTTCACCTTTCCAGACAGTTGACGGCCATGATGCGCACGGTAATCCATTGGGGGTGCCATATTGGGACTTCAGGACAGGACAATATATTGTTGCAAGGAGTGCAAAGGAGGCAGGATTTTGTACTAAATACTCTAGAGAAATCTTGCTGCTCTAAGGGAGTTTATACATACAATAACCCTACCTATTCTGGCTTGCTAAAAATTAATAGTTTAAATGATTAATTAGCAATGGACTGGTGCGATGGGCATACATCTTAAAATTAACAAACCTTAATTGGTATTGAGAAATAAAAGATGCATTAATTCAGCAGTATTGAAAATTATGTTTAGATAAGTTTAATGTTTAATCTCGACCCAAGTAGTTTAAGGAAAGAACCAACATACGCCGGTATAACGTCATTGCGCTGTGGGTGTGTACGCTGTGACGTCACGAGCATGGCGTGCGCCACTGTCAACAAGTTTTAGTTTAGATTAATCCTCCCAATGTTTTGTTAAAGAAAACTTGATGTAGGAGAGACCATTTAAGGGGTAGCTACTGTATTAGTAGAAGAGAGCTAAAAATACGATTGAAAGAAGACGAGTGAAGAAAAACTCTTCACAGTAAGCACAATACTTGAAGATTTCCAAATTCGTCATAAGTTCAAAGGGAAAGCAAATGCTCCTTTTAAACGGATTTTTATTTGTAAAAGATGAGCAAGTGAACAGTAAAACATATTGGAAATGTAAAGAATTTTAAAATAAGTGCAAAAGCCAAATATGATGATAGACGATGTGGTGACAACTGATCCTAAAGAACATAATCACGCAGGAGATCTTGAAAGTGTAGAAATTTGCAAATTTATGCATGAGGTGAAAGATGAGGCCAAAGATAGTAGAGAAGCACCTCACGTCATAATATCTAGCGAGCATCTTAAGTTTCTCAAACTGTAGCTGCAGCTTTACCCTGTACGAGCAGTATCACGAGATCAGTTTACCGAGTTCGACAAAGGGACGATATGGGATTGGTTGTGCCTATGCATAGGAGTGATATGGGTTTTACAAAAGATCAAACGCAAACTAATAAGGGAGAAGAATTCTTAATGATTTATTCTCGTTTATTTACTAAAGGGTGTTAATCTTTTCCACTGATCGAAACTTATAATTTCTTTCTACATTCCTTAATTTTTATGTCGACGGTACAATCAAAATGGTACCCAGTATATTCGAACAATTGTATACCATTCGTGGTGTTAAAAATGGGCTTACAATTCAACTTATTTTTGACTGCTACCTGATAAGAAAATAAAAGCCATGTGGTATTTTTGAGACAAAAATTCTTTCCCCTAATTTGTCTATTGACTTGATTTTAACTGATTTGGAAACAAGAATGATAAATGCAATTGCCTCAGAATTCCTATCGTGTTCTAACTATGGGTGTTGCTTCTATTTTTGGCAGTGCATTTATAGGAAACTTTGTGAATATAGTTTCAAATCACGTTGCGACAATGATTCCCAATTTGTACTGAACAACCGCATGTTGTCAGATCTTACATTCCTGCCACCAAGCAAAGTTATCAAAGGTTTTGATATGCTAATGGATCTCCATATCATTCTTCACGAAGCAGAAAATCTTCTCGACTACCTCGAGGATACTTAGATTGGGCATCCTGATAGACGGGGAAGACGCCGGGTTCCTAAGTTTAATGTTGACCTATGGTCATGCTTCGATACAGTAGAAAGGGATTTGACTAAAACTAGCAATTCAGTTGAGGGTCGGCATCAAAGATTCCTGCCACAAGTATCTTCTTACCGTCCAGCTATATGGAAATTTCTAGTTGCTTTGAAAAGGGAACAAGATTTGAATGAAATAAACTTAGAAAAAATAGTTAGTGGCCAAGAGTTCCGAAAGACTTAAAAAAATATGAAGCTGATGCTGCAGGTCTAAAGAACTTGGCTAGTCGGTTCGATGATTTAACCAATATATTGGAGTATTTGCTTGGAATTGCACACAACCTCAGATGTTAAGAAAATTAACTAAAATAAAAATAACAGTTTTATTTTGATAAAATTTACATGTGTTTTTTTATCCATTTATTTTGATAAATGTTCTTGACAATAATTATTGTTTATAAAAAAGGAATAGATGTTTTTGACAGTACTTGTTTTCATCACCTCATTTATTATTATTATTGTTGAAATAATTGTTATTAGGAATAATATATTAGTTTAAATAAAATCATACCTGATAATAAAAGAAGAGAAAAAATAATTAAAATATAAGAAAAATATTATTAATTAATTTTGCATTTAAAGAAATTTGAAGTAATACCCTTTTGAAGTAAACTTTTTTGAAGTGAATGCTCTTCAAGGATTTTGCTTTCGAAGAACTGTAGTTGAAGATCTGTTTTCGAAGAAATATCCGTAAGCCGTTGCAGCCAGGGGCCAAAGGAACACTGCAAAGACACTGAAGATATGTCTACAGTGTACTGGCTAAGGTGCATTGATGGTACTGGCGTTTAACTCCTTAGGGGTCATTTGAAAGTTAGACCATTGATTTGTTGACTGGAGTGCTAAGGATTTCTCTGCTCCTGCACTAGATAAAACCTACTTGCTGTACTTTGCCAACATTTCAAGTTGTGGTGAAGTAGGTAACAGCACAGGACCAATGGTCAATAGTACGGGAGGCAGACTTGCTCGACTACAGTAAATTCTGAAATTTCACTCTGAATACGGCCATGAGAATAAGTTCCTACCATGGCAACTTGAGTAAGGTTAATGACCATTGTACCCACTTTCACAGGATTCATAGTAACCTCTGTAAGATCATTGCACTCACTAAAGAGTATAACAGCATTTGGATGCAATTGCCAGTATCGATATTATCTTCTTCCACTGGACTGAACTTGGGTCCCATTGGGGCATTGACAACAGGTCTTGGCAAGCCCTGAGGAGACATTTCTTTCCTTACAGAGTATGCACATTTCAGACTGCTAAATGTTTTTGAAGTGTACCCTGAAGAAGTTGAAGGGTCCCTCGATAAATGATCAACCTCCCCTTCAGAAGCAGGTACTTACTAGTTCCTATTTTCGGTTATGAGATGCATGGTTACTTCCCATCTCGTGGAATGACCTCCTGGTGAAACAAGTGATAGGTGATCACGTTCAATCAAAAATGAACATGTGGGAGCATTACTTGAAACCTGGGGCCACAAGGAGAACAAACGTGAAAACCGATCACATGATGAACAATCCTGACAGGGTGATCTATAATGCCTGTGAAGGGAGAGATTGGTCGGACACTTACGCAATTATTGCCAATCGGTCTTCTTTGATGAAGCAGAGGAGGAGGAAGAACTGGAAGAGGAGGAGGAGAACACACACTTCTTGCCAGCCCTATTCTGGCGCCTATGTCATGGAAACCAACAACGATGCTTTTACAGAGGAAAAAAAAAAACATAGGAGACTTTTTAAAATCATCAGAGACAACCCCAGCAGGTGCTACATCCTTCAGTATATCTATAGGAGTCAGGAAGGCACCGTAGGAGAAGTTTTAGGGATTCTTTATTAAATTTAGGTTGCTGTCATACAGTCATTATTTCTCCCAACAGAAATATGATGCAATTAATGGCAGGTCTGCACATAAACCTGTAATATATTTGCAGCTTATCCTGAACAGAGCTGCATTTCCTATTTCTAGGCTTACCCAAACACAATAGCCAGGTCAAAATTGAGTGTCTAGCTGACTAACAGTAGGGTGGGGCTTCCCCGTCACCTTATGATAGTTATAACTTGTGCTTATTGCTCAATGCTACCTGCATGTGTAGCCCAGATCTACCTGAACATATAGTCCTAAAGTAATTGCATCTATAGCTTAGATCTACTTGCAAGCAAGCTTCTATCTAATAGCATGTGAAGTCCAGATCTACCTGCATGTGTAGCACCAATTTAGATGCACATATAGGTCAGATACACCTGCATTTATAGCCCAGGACAGATGTACCAGCACGTGGAGCTTAGATCCACCCATAAGTGTAACTTAAGCCCCCATTATATCAACATATACTGTACATGAATAAGTGGTTTAGTACTGATATAAAAACTGACCAGGAACAGCTTTTCCAAAGGAAGTTGTTACATGTATTTCTGGTTCAGGTTCAGGTTTAGGTCGAGGCTTCGCCTTTGCATAGGCGCCCTAACCTTCAGGTTCAGGTTTAGGTCGAGGCTTCGCCTTTGCATAGGCGCCCTAACCTTATACTCAAACGACCGAAGGAGAAAAATTACTACTACTACTACTACTACTTATACTTATACTATTACTACTACTACTACTACTACTACTACTACTGATAATAATAATGAAAGTTTGCACATGATAACCCTCATTGTTGTTAACAAGTAAACATCATAGATGTGAGATAATTCTCGAAAACTTAAGAAAATGATGACGACTATCATTGGCAAAGTTAATCTGCTTTCTATAAATGATTGTGGATTTACTAGAAACTTCTTAACCCCTTCTGTTCTAACAACAACAACAACAATGGTATTGATAATAAAACCTGCTTCATATAATTATACAGTATGATTTCATCACCTCTTTTGACTTGAACAGTGCATTAAGTTCTAAAGGGTTAGTCGACTGCAGAGGATGGTATGGTAACTTCAACCTCATACCTGAACTATGAGACTCCCAACCAGTGATAGTAAGGTCTTACTCTTTATAGAATCATTCTGTAGAATAAAGTAAAGGCAATTATACAACTTACAGATGTTTATGCTGAACCATTTTCACCTCAGGGTATGATCTTTGCAGGCACGGGATTTGGACTCAGCTGTGACACGAGGTGACATTTTTAAATGATGGTCAAATTGAGTGAATAGAAGTTGTGGACGCTGGCCAGTCACCCTGCAACTGAGGTCAGCTCCTCTGCCATGGGTATGCCAGTGGTATTGCATCTCTTCAGCAGCTCTTCTGTTACGAACAAATACAATGACATGACTTCTTAAGCAGAAACATCCATATGGAGAGGTAAGTTTAAAATCTTACAAGGTTACTAGTCTATTGATAGGACATTAAACAAAACTGGGTTCAAAGGCTAGTAATATAGATGTTGATTTCATAGTGCAAATTACTTACATCATTAGAAAATTATATTGAAATTATTTATGCAAGGGACCAAATCATTAAGGGGTGGACTGCTACTTCCACGCCTGTTGTGAAAGTCTGTAAAATACCAGTTGAGAACCCCCATCACACACTCGTACTGATGTTACAAAGGATTTCCTTCAAGTAAAGGTAAGAAGAAAGGACTGTGATGTTCACACCTTTTTGTTAATATAAATTGAGGCTGTAAAACATTATTGATTTATAAAGATGCCATTTGGAAGTAAGATTAGTCCTTTTTTATTGAATACCCTTTTCAAATTTCCTTTTCAGAAATATCCTCCTCACAGGTAGCATTTGAATTGCTTGACAACCTGTATTTTGATAATTGGTTCACTAGGGCTGATAGCCCCGAGGAGGCCTGTTCAAGATTCAAAGAAGCCTATGGTATTTTGCAAGAGGCTGGTATGTCATTGTCAAAGTATATTTCTAATTGGAAGACTTTGCCCATAACAGGTCAAAGTGTAGGTGTAAAGGTGTAAGGCTTACTCTGGGTTTTCTCCCCTAACTGTTTTACAGTTAAGGTTGAGAATGTACAGTAGATCCCCTTGGGAATGTTTATTTGTATGTTAGATTGCCACCATCATGTCCTGTTACCACTGGGGTCACAACAACAGTGATGACCAGTGCACCAGCTTGACCAAACGTCAATGGTCTGGCAACTCCTGTAACTGGAGAGTGTCTAGCGATTGGTGGTCTCCAGCCTAATTGCACGATTTTATACCCCTTGTGGTTCATATGTCCCTTTATAATGCATGCCAAAATTTTCAAGAAATTTGGATAAACCATTACTCAGGACTATGCAAGGCAGAGTTATGGGGTTTTCTGTGCTTGAATCAATGAGATTTAATTGTTACTCATTTTCAAAGTTACCTTGTAGAGATCTGTCTGATATTGAACTTTGGTGATGCCACAGCAAAGGTTATGGTTCTTGTGTGTATGCAAGGGTGTCTGACAAGGGTAATTTTAAAGTATCGCTGGTTGCTGGAAGAGGTAAGGTAACCTCAATAAAGAAAGCCTGCCTTCCTAGCCTTGACTTATTTGGTGCCCTATTGTGTGGTGTATTGTGGCTGGCTCAGGAGGTCTCCATTAAATATTGGACAGATTCCACTGTTGCCCTGTCATGGATTAAGGGAGACCATAATAGAAATTCAAGAGTTAATCCCTTTTTCGTGTTGGCAATATTGCCTTAGCCAAAACAACACAGTAGATTTTATATATCGAGGTGTTTTTGCAGAACAACTAATGCAATCTGATGTTTGATTTGGTTAGTAGTTCCTCACTGGCTTTGTACATCATTTCTCCCTCTTCAGTTAGAATTAAGAAAGGGGTTCCTCCTGGAGAACATCATGAAACTGACACTGTTTGTGTTGCAGTTGAGTTTGATTCCCCCCTTGTTTAAATTTTTTCGACGAAGCTCCGTTTAAAAGGCACTCAATGTTGCCAGTTGGGTTTTAAGATTTATTGGTAACTGCAGAGCTTCATCTCTTAAAACGGGGTGGGGGTGGTGGTACCTTGACATATGGAGAATTATCTAAGGCCAAAGTAAAACTATTTTACTTTGCTCAAAAATAGGCCTTTGCAAAAGAAATAAAGGCTATGAATTTGTCTCAGCCCTGCAAAGGGGTCCTCTTTGATTGAAGTCTATTCTTATCTGGATGACAATGGTTCATTGAAAATAAATGGGCCCTTAGAAAAAGCAGGATTGAGTTTTGAAAGTAAACACCCTATTATCATCTCTGGCACTCACGTTGTTTTGTTGTTGATTCGTTTCCAGCATATGTTAACTAAATATACTGGGGTTGCAACACTTGTTTCCACTTTGTGAAAAAATTATCGGATCATTCGTCTTCGTCAGATTACAAAGCGGGTTTGTAGAAAGTATGTTGCTTACTGTCAATGTAAAGGCATAGCTTGTTCTCAGTCTATGGTTCCCCTTCCAGAGTCAAGAGTCAAGTCTGCCCCTCCTTTCACCGTTACAGATCTAGTTTTGTCTAGCCCCTTATTTTGTGTTGATTTTCCTTCCCAGGAGTTATGTATTCTGCTCTTCACTTAAGCTGTTGTTTTAGCTGCTCATCTAGAGCTGACAGAGTCCTTTTCGGATGTTAACTGTAAATTGGTAATTCGAAGATTCATGGCTAGACGTGATGTGCCTTCATTGTGCTACTTAGACAATGCTAAAGTCTTTGTGAATGCCTCCATCCTGTTGAAGCAACACTATGGATCCTTGGTATCCCAATGGAGGTTTATTGTACCTAATGCCCCATGATGGGGAGGTTATTTGGAAAGCCTTACTAGGTTTGTGAAGGTTGCATTGAGAAAGACGTTGGGCACCAAGTCATTACCTAACAGTGAATTAGAAACCACACTCCATGGGGTAGAGGTTCGTATTAATTCCTTTGAATTAAAACCCTTGACATTTATAGGTGAGTAACTTGGTGTAGCTACCCCTCTTACCCCATCCCATTTCCTTATACATCGCTCTGCAGATTCTCAATTAGAATTTACAGATGAACCTGCCTCAAGTGTAACCTGTTTTATGTGAGAGAGGCTGTGCGTTTGGGTCAGTTGGACAAATTTTGGAAAATTTGGCATTCTGAGTATATTAGAAACTCACCTTGCATTGTAAACGGGTTCAATGCAAATTCTTACTTAAAGAAGCATTCTGTTGTAATAATAATGGAAGAATATGTACCAAGGTTAATACTGAGCGTGCACTTTTTCTAGACCTGTGCAAAACTTATATAATTTGGAGGTATCAGATGTCAGTGAGGAAAAGACTTGTGATTCCCCTGAGGAAATAAATGAGTCAGGTTGCAGAGGAAACTGTAGATTCTGTTGAGTCACCTGGACTTTATGCAAGAAAAACCATGATGGGTGGGGTTGCTATTAATGCACATGTTAACTTGATTTTTAGTTTAAAGATTTTGAAATTGTATGGAGGTTCCTATGAGGATAGAAGTGTTAACACATTCCTATGTTGGGGAAGATGTTGAAAGTACGGCTTTCTCAGACGAGAAATTTCATGATTCAATGTTTACATTACTTACTTACTTACTTACATACATACTTTGATGGCTGCTTTTCCCGTCCCATACAGCAGGAGAACCCCACTCTCTACAGGACCTCCGCTGTCGTTTTACCTTGTTCGTTCAGAGTATTTATCGTTTCAGATCACATATTGTTCATTTACTGTTAAATCATCACTGTTGTAGGATTGTTCAAATAAGAAAGTCTTCAGTTTCCTCTTGAAAGCCTTAATGTCTCCAATCATTCGAATGTTTCGTGGGAGCTTATTATATAGTCTCGGGGCCGCATATTTGAAGGCTCTGGAGCTTAAAGTAGACATATATCTAGGTTCCAACAGTTTGAAGCCACCTGCAACTATTCTCGTGTCGACACGATTTGTTGGCTGCGCAATATGTAGCCATTCTCTTAAGTGTTTTGGACGACCGGTTCTGATCACTTGGTGGATTATTGTACATATTTTTAATTCAATTCTCGATTTTGTTATGTATTATTGTAATAATGTACTGTATTACCTCAAGTGTTACGTGTATTGAGCGCTACATTGCATCATATTGCATTGATAAAACATGTTATACATTGTACATAACTGAAATAATGTATTTTGATATAAGGGTTTAAGCATTTATTAATTGCCTCAAAGATAGGATGTGATTCTTTTTACTTTTGTACTGCAGTAGGATTTAAGTCTTTTTAGAGCGATGCTCTTATGTTTGTTCTAATGTTTTGGTTTTTGAGATTGTTTACAAGACGCTCGATGTTCAGTTGGTTGCTGGAACTTAGAAGCCCAGAGACACAGAGCAATGTAATCACAAATACATTAAAATGTATTCTATTAAGAAGTCTGTCTCTGATTATAACCCATCCAACCCAGAAGACAAGTCAGCTACGAGGCTGGGATTTAATATCCTCACCTAACTACTGAATTATTATTTCCAGGTGATTAATATGCTGAAATCACCAGACAATATTCAACCAACATAAAAATTGGCGACGACCTAATGATGAATACACGCAGAGATCATAGAGAACCATAAGAAAAATTATTGCAAGAGAAACAGAAGAAAAAGCTCAATGAGGATTTCCCATGCAGCCGACCAGAAGAATTTCATCAAACAAGCAAATAAAACAAGAAAACAATGTGAATTTTAAAGTTGGGTAGGATACAAAAAAGGTAGGAAGTTATAAGGTGACTTTAGAACAGTAGCCTAACCTAATCCAGGTAAGAATTCAAAATGCCTTTGACATTGAACATCCTGAACGATTTAGCATCCCAGCTAAACCCAAATCTGTTGCAACACGATGACAACAGTGGTGTGAGGAATTTAAATTTATTTAGAAGCATTAGGGAATATGAAGGATGCCCAAAAGAAGGCATTATTACTTCATACAGCAGGTAGAGAAGTTCGGGAAGTGTTTAAGATATTGCAGCCTACAGATGACACAAGTGAAGCTGCAATTAAGGCTCTTACCACATATTTTGCTCCTCAGGTCAATAAATTTTTTGAAAGGTATCAATTTACAGCACAGGCATATCAGAAAGAAAATGAAAGTTTAGATGCATTTGTGACTAGACTAAAGAATTTAGCTGTTTCATGTGAATTTCTAGTGTTAGAAAATGTTATCATAGATCAAGTTATTGCACATTGCCCATCACAAGAGCTAAGAAATAAATTATTGCAAGATAAAGATTTAACATTAGAAAAGATATTGATAATAGACAGAGCTTTAGAAACATCAAATAGGCAAAGTAACATAATAGGTAGTTCTACAAGCAATAGAATGGAAAATTCTAATATTAGTACAATAGGTTCCAAGTGGAAAAACAATGAGAATCAGAGAAGGAATATGTCAAAGCCTAGTCATAGAAAAGTGCCTAACACTAATGTTCATAAATATCAGAATCAGGCTTATACACAGAAACAACAGGAAAAACCCAAGTGTTATAGGTGTGGTAAAACTGATCACCTTGCATACGAAGCAAAGAAATGCCCTGCTACTGGAAAAACATGCCAGAATTGTAGAAAGATGGGTCATTTTGCAACTGCTTGTAGATTCCCTAAACAGTACGCAAAGAAAATAAATGCTACAGTTGATACTATTGGTCAAGAGAATAATGCTGAAAATGTTCATGATAATCAGGATAAGTCAGAAATTGATTTTGCGTTTCACATAAATTCTGTCAATAAAAATGCAAAGAAACATATCATGGTAGAAGTAATCATAAATGGTAAACCAATTTGATGCAAGTTGACACAGCAGCCGATGTATCAATTATGTCTGAGAAAACAGCTAAAAGCATTCCTAATTTGTTATTAGGAGGTACAAATAGAGTTTTGAAAGGTTATACTGTAATGGTTTTGATATTTTAAATATAAAACTGGTTATATAATGGCCAAGTCCCTGGACGCCTCGGCAGGAAATTCAAAATCTCTTGCGCACCTAGCGCAGATATGCCAGGTGTACCCCAGCGCCCTCGCGGTACCACAGGTAGAACTATGCCCAACCAATTCAGATTTTTCCCTGCCGGCTTGGCCATCGGTTTAATTGGAAATTCTTTCTCGCTTGTTACTCTTTTTGGACGTTATTTGGTGATGTATTAACTTTTTTGAGTTTAGGCTTTCGCCTTTTTTCTATTATTTGAATGTGATCACGTATTTATAACTTGAAAGGTAAGTTTAAAAGGTTTATCGACCTATTTTGAACCTCCCGTAAGCATAGGACGAAAGGTAAACTTCTTGTCCATTGATGACGTCACAGCCTTATGTCGTAGGCTATAAGTCCGTCTTGCTTTTACAAAGAATTATAAGTGAATACTTTCGTTTGAAATATCAATTTATAAATTTAATTAAAGGATTATTATTCTAAGAAAATTTTATCCTTTCAATAGTTTTCTTAAGGTAATCTTCAATCTGTTTGCTAAGATTAACTAGCGTTCAGTTGTTACGTAGTTATCAGTATGGTTACAATATTACGATATTTCGTAGAGATTTTTATGAATAGTACATTCTTCTTACTTCTCAAGTTTTTTATTTGTACTATATAAAAGGAACTTTTTATTTTGAAATTAATTGTTCCTGTCAGTATTTTTCCTTAGTCAGAAATTAAAGGAAGTTAATTCTCACTTAATGTTTATACGAATCGATGTAGTGCATGATTCTATTTATCGTTGTTTCCGTAGTGGAATACTAAGATCGTTTTTATATTAAGTGTAGATGTTCCAAATTATACGAGTGATGATTCATCTCTTATTGGAATTCCTTAATTTAAGGGTTTATTTTATTTTATAAATGTCATACAGTACCTACTAAGGTAATATTTAATATTTGATATTTAATATTTGGTTACATTTATATGGGATTCGGTACTTTTGTATTCCCATTCAAACAATTGTCCAGTAACAGAATTATCAGTCTCTCCATACGGAGTTTGTTTCCTTTGAGAGAGTGTATTCTTTGGTTTTCAGGTAATTATGAAACTATCTTTGTGCCAAAGAGTAAAGTGCAAATTTTTTAGTGATAAATTGTGCAGTGAATTTTATTTAGTGGAGAGTGCTTCTATTCGGACCTGTCGTTGTCCTAGCCTTAGACATCTGTCGAGCTCCCAGACCCAGGGGAGAAGTTAAGTCAAACGGCGAAAGGAATCGAGAGGGTAACCAGGCGTTACAGTCTTTTAAGACCCGAACTGAAGTCCTCTCGAGCGTTTTCTGTCGATCACCAGAACGCTCACCCTCGCGATAGATAAAGCGAGGTATTAGTGTTTTCATAGGCGCTAAGCTGAAAACAAAATTAGATTAGTTCTGCGTGTGTTACGTTTCATGTTGCCGCCACCGCCACCTGATGGGTGTCGTCTCTCGACAGTGGCAAGCGCTATGGTTCGACCCAGTTAATGCTGAATATGTTTCGCCTAAGGTTGATCCTTGATCTTTGTAGTTAGGCATGAAACAGCATCTATCTTCGTTTATGCAGTCTTTTCAGCCTGCCGTTAACAGTGCGGTTGGATGTCTCGATTCCGGTCTTTGACCCGGTCGCACAGGCGTCGTGTCTTTAACGGTGAGGTCTTGTTGTCGCACAGGCGGCCTACCAACCCACTGCGGTTGGGGGAAAGTGGATGCTTTACTTCGATTACCTGCTCAACGCAAACCTACGGCTCATAGCACCTAGTATCAGTCTATACAGACGCGCCGACGTTCGCCAGGCAGCAGAGCCGGCGTAGCGTCATCGGAACGGTGCGGCAACGGAAATGGAACGTCGACGGAATGGAGCGAAGCGCCACGTCAGTGTGGACGCTTCAGCGTCGGTGTGGACGCTTCAGCGTCAGTGTGGACGCTTTCAGTGTCAGTAGGGACACTTCAACGTCAGTATGTACGCTTCAGCGCCAGTGTGGACGCTTCAGCGGCTGTGTGGACGCTTCAAGCCTAGTGTGGGCGCTTCATCATCTGTGTGGACGCTTCAGCGTTGGGGTGGACGCTTCAGCATCCGGGTGGACGCTTCAGCGTCCGGGTGGACGCTTCAGCGTCCGGGTGGACGCTTCGCTACCTATGACAATAGATTTTGATGTCTACCTGACCATGAACGTCTAGTGTTAAGTTGTTGTTGCTCCAGGCGCTATATTAAGAAATAAATCTTAACTAGAAAGATTTTATATTCTCGGACCAAGGCCGGCTCTAATTCTTGGTTGTGAGAACTAGAATTAAAACCTCTAAGTTTTGAGGTCTGAATTCTAAAAGAGTTTCCCTCATATTTTTTACCTGCTGCTCCTCGTTCCGACTTCAGAGTTTTCGCTAGTTGAGATGATGGTGTCTCTAGTTATTTTATTTTATTATTATTACAAGCCAGCTACAACCCTAGTTGGGAAAGCAAGATGCTTTAACCTAAAGGGCTCATTTAGGGAACGTTGGCCTAGTAAATTAATGGTAAAATAAATTAACATTAAATCATTCTCAGGAAAATAACGAACCTTACTATAGAGATTGATACAGCGCTTGCAGCTGCAACAACAGAAAGGGCATTATGGCCTTTTATGAGAATAGAACGTAAAAGTATATCTCCCACCACGGGCAGATCTTTTATGATTTAAGGTATTATGCTTTTAAACCACTCTTGTTAGTGACTCGTAAACATAGCGAAGTGCTCTGGAGGGGGTGTTTGTTCGTGTTCACCTTGCCCCTAGTCCTATATCTCTTCCTTACGTTCCAACCCTTGGGAGAAGGAAGGTCGGTAGGCTGAGGTTCTTCACGGACCTTGTGCATTAAACGTCTGTTCCGTTGAGCGATATTGTTGATGCAGTCAAAGACGTTCTTTCTCCACTTTGGAATGACAAAGTTGGAATGTCTTGAAGCGATCAGTTCGTCCTCGCTATGGTATCATGGTTCTTGTAACTGTTTTCTGCATATTAGAATGCAGTTCCCTGACGAGAATGACTGTCTATGTTTTCCCTGTCTTCCAGACTAGGAGGTTACTCGTCATGTATGTACGCGAACAGAATTTTCCTTTGCAGCAAACGTGTTTGATGCTTAAACAGGAAGCAATCGAGTGTGTTTTTTCTTCCGCGATAGAAGCGGAAGTCAGACAAGTCACATACAATCCTAGCTCTTCCTCTGGATTCTGACTCTCTTTCAGGGAAGAAAGGCTTTGCCTTCATCGAAGGTCGCAAAACCTAGACCTTTCAGGAGTCTTATGTTTTCTTATCCTGCAGTATCTAACGTTCGCCGAAAGTTTTTTCTTTTCGGAAGAAGGCGACGTGTCGGCACCAGAATCGTGTAAGACACACAGTTCTTCGAGGGAAAAGGTGCTCAGTCTGCTTCTGTTCACACTTCCTTCCCTCCCCCAGTTTGGGGAAAGCTCTATTACTTTCTTCTGAGGTCTAGCGACTACTGTTGACGGTATCACACAGCATGGGATACGTTCAGTTCGCGCACAAGGCGCTTGAAATGTCATAGGGACTCTCCCAGGTCGCTCTCAGGACTACGGTTGATGTTCTCTGCCGGCCTTCGCCCATGCTAGGGTTGGCGCACTCGCTACCCCGCGAGTGTAGATTTGGTCTGAGCTAAAAGAGGTCTATTTCATCTGTGTTTAGCATTTACGATTCTCAGGGGGAAAAATTTTCTCCTAAAGAGTCTAAGGACTACCAGAGATCAAAGAAATGATTTTCCGACCAGTGTCAGAAGGCATAGTTCTCCTATGCTTAGTAACGCTTCCTCGCAGAGATATGCTCGTGTTACGAGAAACGGTAGAGTGGGTACTTGTAGAAGTCTGGTCTCTCTCTTACGGCAGACGTCATGAAGACACAGACGCAGGTTCTGGTATCTCCCTCACGCAGTCACAGACTCAGACGCCAGTCTGGTCGTATGTTGGACGCTGACAGCCTAAGTTGATCCTTTCAACGTGTTGTCCCATTTTCGCGGTCTGTGGGATGCGTGACTCTCACTCATGCGGACGCATCCTCACGGGACAACTCTCGGCAATCAGTTCCGTCTTTCCGTCAATGACCGGTCGAGATGCTGTCGCCTCCACGCAGCACGCTGTAGATTTACAGGAAGCGGGGCTCACACACAGCGCTGTTTCCACACGACAAGGTGAACGCATACGGCACGCTGACACCTTATGGCAATGCAAGCACATGCGACATTATGGTCGCATGCTAGACGCATACAGTCAAGTCTTTCTCACAGCAGTATAAACAGACACTTGTCTCTCCTTCGCGTCTCTCTGGCTTTGCAGCTAACGCTTCCTCGTGTCAAGCTTTGGCTTTAAGTTTGTTGAACACTCGCTGATTACACACGATCAGGTTTTAACCTCACAGCATAAGGTTCACGTTGTTGATGCTTCTTTTCAACAAGCCTAGCTTTAATATCGGTTTCTTGCGACCGATATGGACAAGTTTTGGGAGGCGGTTCTAGATCCCTCTTCTCTCTCACGGCATGTTGGGTGTAGGCAGCATGCTGGAACCATACTGGACTCATGCTGGGACCATACTGGGTGCATGCTGGAAGCATGTCTTTAGTCCTTTTCCCCGTGTCAGGATCACGAACGTTTTATGTTAAACCTTCAAGCTCTGCCTCCAGTATTTCGGAAAACCCCTAAGATCTAGAGGGTTGTTTGAAGGAGACAGCTGTGGCTTTCGCTTGTACAAAGGACATTTGCCTCTAGGTTTTCCAACCCAATTAGAGTGTTTTTTGGAGTGGTGTAGAGCTAGAGCCAGCTCTTCATTAGGTAACTCTAACACAAGTGGTATATTTTTTCTTAGACCTTAGAAGAAAACACATTTTCTTTCTTCCTCGGCCATCAAAGGGTACAGGAGTATCCAGGCATCTGTCCTCAGACGCAGAAGATTGGATCTATCAAATAGGGACCTTATAGGTCTTCTCAGATCATTTGAGAGGACTTGGAGGCATCAGCAAGATGTGCCAGCCTGGAATTTAGGGTTCGTTTCTGGAGTTTCGCGGTAGTGACAGATCCGACCCTTTACCCTTGGTTTCTTTTTAAGGCCTAACTTTGGAGACTTTCTGAGTAAGTCTACCATAGTTGAGAGTCAGTGAAGTTCACTCTTTTAGCAAGAACACGGACTTCACATTGGTTAAGCCATAGGTACCTTGCAACCTGGACTCTTGCTCATTAACAAACATCTTTCTCATCCATAGCCTAAATCTTTCGGGATCACTATTCTCTCGAATTTGGTTTGGGATGGGCTGAGAAGAGTCTTTTGCCCGATTAAAACGATGAAGTTTTATTGGGACAAGGACAAAGAAGTTAAGAGTCTATTCATAACTCTTGGGTGCACGGTCAAGAAGCCTGCACTATCCATGTCTAAAACATTCTATCATCTCGTAAGGACCTTGATTACAAAGGTTCTTCCGCACGATTGTGTGTCAGATCGTAAGATGTTGTAAGAGTAAAGACTCACGAAGTTAGAGCTGTAGAAACTTCTGTAACTTTTAAACTAAAGTGTTCTCTGCAAAGCATCGCATATACAGCCTTGTGAAACGGTAATCCTGTATTCGCCTTGCATTATTTTTACCGTGTCCAGTCTTTTTATGAAGACGTCTACGTTTTGGGATCACTTGCAACGAGTGCAGTAGTAGGTGAAACATTCTCCACTACATTTCCCTAAATTCCTAGTACCCCTGTTCTTCTCTTGGAACTGTTATATATATTTTTATGATTGTATGTGAAGATGGCTCGGCAATCTTCCACAATCTTTGACCTAGTCAGGTGGTAATTTTGTTCCTAGAGAGCACCCGGAACAAGGGTATTAGCTGAGGTCCTGTCATGTTATAGGTGGTTGTACCGTTTGACAACTCCTAGAGATCATCAGCCCCGAGTGGATCACTGGATCTCCTAAGGATAGCAGACAAAATGAGGCAGAGCATTGCTGTTAGCTTCCTTATCAGGTTAGAACCGCTTAATTTGTTTATGTAACTCTTAAGTGAATTTCCAATTATACGGCTGTCTCTGATCCGCCACCAATGGGTGTCAATCAGCCATTATATAACCAGCGGGTAAGTTTTATATTTAAAAATGATATTTTCATAATAAAATAAATTTTTGAATATACTTACCCGCTGGTTATATAAGTTTTAGACCCACCCTCCTCCCCTCTAGAGACCATGGGGCATGGAAAATCTGAATTGGTTGGGTATAGTTCTACCTGTGGTACCGCGAGGGCGCTGGGGTACACCTGGCATATCTGCGCTAGGTGCGCAAGAGATTTTGAATTTCCTGCCGAGGCGTCCAGGGACTTGGCCATTATATAACCAGCGGGTAAGTATATTCAAAAATTTATTTTATTATGAAAATATCATTTCAGGTAATAGGTGCTTCGAACGTAGAAGTACAGTGCAAAGTACAGAAATTAGAGAGAATGTCATTAACAGTAGTAAAAGGTAAAGGACAAACTTTACTAGGTTTGGATTGGCTAAAGTATTTGAAATTAGATTGGCCTAGTGTTTTGAAGGTTACAGGTAGACAAGATGAACACAAAAATGAAATGTCTGTGGATAATATCATATCAGAGTTTCAAGACGTATTTGAAGATAAAGTAGGCACAGTAAAGAACGCAAAGGCAATTTTAGTTTTGAAACCTGACAGTGCTCCTAGATTTTGTGTTCCCAGAACAGTACTGTATGCATTGAAAAGTGCAGTTGAAACAGAAATCAGGAGATTAGAAAATGAAGGTTCATGGGAAAAGGTTACATATTCAGATTAGGGTACTCCATTAGTATCTATTGTGAAGGAAAATGGTCAGTTTAGGTTATGTGGAGATTACAAAGTAATGTTGAATCCACAACTGCAAGTAGCTCAGCATCCATTACCAAATCCGAAAGACATGTTTGCAACTATGTCAGGATGTACTGTTTTTTCTAAGTTAGATTTAAGACAAGCATTTCAACAGCTTCCCATGGATGAAAGTTCACAAGAATTATGTACAGTAAATACATCCTTAGGTTTGTTTAGGCCGAAGAGATTACCTTATGGAGTTGCAAGTAGTCCAGCTATATGGCAACAAACTATGGATAAGATTTTTTCAGGAGTGCAAGGAGTATTCATTTTTAAAGATGATTTTTTAATTGCTGGTAAAGACAAAAGAGAACACAGAAAGATTGCGAACAGTTCTGAAGAAGTTGAAGGAACATAATATTAGAGTAAATAAGAGCAAATGTATTTTAGAAGTTGATTCAGGGGAATACTTAGGTTTTGTAATTAATGGGAAGGGTATTCACAAAACTAAAGAGAAGATTAAAGCTGTACAATCAACAAAAGTACCAGAAAATGTTAAGGCATTACAATCATTTTTAGGTTTAGTAACATTTTATGGGAATTTCATTCAGAATTTGCCTATAATTGCACGTCCATTGTATAATTTGTTGGATAAGGGTGTAGAATGGAAGTGGACAAAAGAGTACCAGGAATCTTTTGAAAGAACCAAACAGGAAATAACATCACCTACATTCCTAGTACATTATCAAATGGATTTACCAGTTAAATTAGTATGTGATGCATCAAACATAGGTTTAGGTGCAGTATTATCTCATGTAATGCCAGATAGAACAGAAAAACCAATTGCATTCACTTCTAGAGTATTGAACAAGGAAGAAAAAGAAGGTTTAGAATTTAGTGTATGGAGTTGAGAAATTTCATATGTATCTTTATAGTAGGAAAAAGTTCACACTTGTTACAGATCATAAACCTTTATTAGCAATATTGGGTCCAAAAGCAAGTTTACCTACGTTAGTAGCTGCAAGACTACAACGTTGGGCAATTACTTTAGCCGCGTACCACTATGATATAGAATACCGTCCAACATCAGAGATGGGTAATGCAGATGCTTCATCTAGATTACCAGTAGACAAAGCTACAGAAGAGTATGATGACAATATTCTGTTAATTTCTGAATATGATGTACCCGTTACAGCAAAGGATGTAGCACACAGTACCAAGAGAGACCCAGTACTTAGTAAGGTTTTAGAGAGTTTAATGACAGGTAGGGACTTATGTGGAAAAGAGGAAAATTGTAAACCCTGTAAAGATATATGGTATGAACTGAGTGTAACACAAGGAATAGTGATAAGAGGTTCAAGGGTAGTTATTCCTAATTCACTGAGGAATAAGGTTTTGTCTGAAACACATGCTGATCACCAAGGTATTGTAAGATCAAAGTCAATTGCAAGAACTTTTGTATGGTGTCCAGGTGTAAATAAAGATATGGAATCTTATATAAGGAATTGTATGAATTGTGTTATGCAACAGAACAATCCTCATTTTGCTAGAATGCACCCATGGTCATTACCCAGATATCCATGGCAAAGAGTGCATATAGATTTTGCAGGTCCTTTTTTAAATTACTTGTTTTTGAATGTCGTAGATGCATACAGTAAGTGGCCAGAAGTCATTCCAATGAACACAACAACGTCTTACGCCACAATAAAAGAGTTATTGCTAATTTTTCTACACATGGTATTCCAGAAAGAATTGTTACAGATAATGGTCCACAATTTACCTCACAAGAGTTTAACCCTGGATAGGTACGATGGGTCGTTCGCGACCCCGAGCGTCAAAAAAAAACAGGTTTTTCTCACGTGACTCACCCCCGTGACTGAATTTGTGGGTGATCGACCTGCAGGAGGTGTCTCCCCTACACGCTCTAGTAGTGTCCAGATGTGCATTGCTGTAGCTGTACTCCTTCCCCGATTTCTGAGACGCGTCGGGGTCGAGCGCGACCGAGTTTACCCTTCTAAGGTAGTTTGCATAATTATCAAAGTTATTACGTATTATGAAATTGTCGTAGAATGGTGCAACTTGTATAGGTTATCAGTTATGGAAAGTCTTGGTGGATTGTTTGGCTACCATGTGCATGATTTTTTTTTTAGTTAAAATGTCGTTCATCACCACGAGGACCATTTTACCGCGAGTGCCCCTTTTTCATTTTTTTTCATTTTTTTGCCAAGTCATTTTTCCGTAAGATATTGCCAAATAGTGTCGTAAAACTTTTGCTTGTTTAGTGTTGGAAAGTGTGTCTAGATGATCTGGCTACCCATGCATGACTTTGTTTTTGTCAGATACGACGTAGTTATTGGTATATTGGGTATTTAACTGCGGTTACCAATTTCTGTTTTTTTTTCAATATTTGTAAAAATTATTACGTAGTAAGGAATTGCCGTATATTATTCATTTTTTTTTCATGTTTATGTGTTAGAAAGTGTGCCTTGATGGTTGGGCTAACACGTGCATGTCTTTTTTTTTTATCTGAGATGCCGTATATTAGAATGTCGGGCATTTTACCGCGAGTACCCCTTTTTCATTTTTTTGCCAAGTCATTTTTCCGTAAGATATTGCGAAATAGTGTCGTAAAACTTTTGCTTTTTTAGTGTTGGAAAGTGTGTCTAGATGATCTGGCTACCCATGCGTGATTTTGTTTTTGTCAGATACGACGTAGTTATTGGTATATTGGGTATTTAACTGCGGTTGCCAATTTCTTTTTATTTTCAATATTTGTAAAAATTTACTACGTAGTAAGGAATTGCCGTATATTATTGATTTTTTTTTCATGTTTATGTGTTAGAAAGTGTGCCTTGATGGTTGGGCTAACACGTGCATGTCTTTTTTTTTATCTGAGATGCCGTATATTAGAATGTTGGGCATTTTTCCGCGAGTGCCCCTTTTTATTTGTTTTGCATTTTTTTGCTTAGTCATGTTACCGTAAGGAATTGGCAAGTAGTGTCGCAAAACTTATATTTTTATAGTGTTGGAAAGTGTTTCTAGATGATCTGGCTACCCATGCCTATTTTTTTTTTTAGCCAGATATGGCGTATATATAAGTATGTGTTCGATTTTCCTGTGATTGCCATTTTTTCGTTTTTTCCCATTTCTTTCAAAATTACTACGTACTAAGGAAATATCACAGAGTAATGATTCATTTATATGTTTATTTGTCGGAAAATGTGCCTTGATGGTTTGCCTAGCACGTGGCTGAAATTTTTTTTTTCTGAAATGCCGTATATTAGAATGGCCATTTTTCCACGAGTGCCCCTTTTTATTTGTTTTGCATTTTTTTGCTTAGTCATGTTACCGTAGGGAATTGGCAAGTAGTGTCGCAAAACTTATAATTTTATAGTGTTGGAAAGTGTTTCTAGATGATCTGGCTACCCATGCCTATCTTTTTTTTTTTAGCCAGATATGGCGTATATATAGGTATGTGTTCGATTTTCCTGTGATTGCCATTTTTTCGTTTTTTCCCATTTCTTTCAAAATTACTACGTACTAAGGAACTATCACAGAGTAATGATTCATTTAGATGTTTATTTGTCGGAAAATGTGCCTTGATGGTTTGCCTAGCACGTGGCTGAATTTTTTTTTTCTGAAATGCCGTATATTAGAATGTTAGCCATTTTTCCGCGAGTGCCCCTTTTTATTTGTTTTGCATTTTTTCGCTTAGTCATGTTACCGTAAGGAATTGGCAAGTAGTGTCGCAAAACTTATATTTTTATAGTGTTGGAAAGTGTTTCTAGATGATCTGGCTACCCATGCCTATCTTTTTTTTAGCCAGATATGGCGTATATATAGGTATGTGTTCGATTTTCCGGTGATTGCCATTTTTTCGTTTTTTCCCAATTCTTTCAAAATTACTACGTACTAAGGAACTATGACAGAGTAATGATTCCTCTAGATGTTTATTTGTCGGAAAATTTTGTTTACTTTTTTTTTTGATTGAATATCATCAAATTTTTTTAGCTAAAATATTATATTGTTTTACATTTTTTTTTTTCGATTTTATTTCCCTTCAAAAATTTTTTTTTGGTCAGAATTTCAATTTTATAGTCGTAAAATAATCGACAATTATCCAGCAACCCACCATACAATTTTTATGCATATCCAATAATAATTAGATTAGTAAATAACACCTTGAAATTGACATACCCTTCCTACATTTCAAGTGGCAGATTAGGGAGTCTGAGTCAGTGTGGTTGGCGGCCATTTTGTGGACATATCCGAAGCGTAAGCTGCCCTATCTATATATATTCTTGTTCCCTATAGAATTTGTGATATTTTGGTATATTTTTACCTGCATAAATATCATATTATATATTAAATATATGTATTTTTTTACGAAATTTCTAAGTACTCAAAAAATTACCTTTAGATATGGCCCCTGATATAAATGTAATTTACAAAATAATGAAGATTTTTTTACATATTTCTATTTTAGGATAACATATGTTTATTCCCTAAAAAAATTAGCCACTTCCTATTTCATTTGGGTACCCAAAAAAATTCATGAAATTTGGACAAATATTTTTGGCCAAAAAAAGTTACTCTTTTTTTCTCATTTCAGATCTTCACCTCCATGGGTCTGACTTCATCCAAAATACATCAAGATGTGTCCTAAACATTCAAGAATCAATTCCTAAAAGGATTTGTGTATATATGTATAAACTTTTTTTTATGAATTTTTATGTAAGGTCTTTATTTTTTTCTACCTAATTTTTTAAAATATTTATAATAAATAGTTTTTCTGCAGATGAGTAGTATTTATTTTTACAGTTGTTTTAAGCATTCATTGAAGTTTTTTTTGGCAAAAGAAAAAAGGAGGTTACTGCAAAAACTGATTTTTCAAGAATTTTTTTTGGCGTCGGGGTCGTTCGCGTCCGAGTATACCCTTGAAGGGGTGTCCGAGGAGCGTACCTATCCAGGGTTAAAGAGTTTTGTAATGTTAACGGAATAAAGCATACATTTTCAGCAACACATCATCCCTCTACCAATGGAGAGGCTGAAAGGTTTGTTCAAACATTTAAACACAATATGAAGTGTAGAAAAGCAAATTCAGGTAACATATTTTTACATGTATCAAAGTTTTTATTGTCTTATAGAACAACGCCGCACAGCACGACAGGCGTGACACCATCAAATTTGTTGATGGGGAGGAGAATTAGGTGTAAGTTAGATTTGTTGTATCCAAGTTTGCAAAGTGATTTAGAAGATAAAGGGTATAAACAAGTAGAAAATCTTCCAAAAGTAAGACATTTTTTACCTTTATCTGATGTCATGGTAAGATCGTACAACACTCCAGAGAAGTGGGTACCAGGAGAGATTGTAAGAGAGATAGGAAATTTACATTATGATGTTCAAGTTGGTGGAAATATTGTAAAACGTCATGTTGATCAATTACAGCCATTAAACAGAAATTCAGTAGAGCATGTGAATGTTAGATATGGAAAACTTTCAGAAGCAGTTAGATCAAATGAGTCAGATATTAACCAAGATGCTCCATCAAATGTAGCTTCAGAATCAATTCATGCACCAGTACAAGATGAGGTTAGAGTGCTTCCTAATAGGATTAATAGAGGAAAGCCCCCTGAGAGATTAGATTTATAAAGAATTTTACAATGTCAAGTTAAGGGGGAGGAGACATGTATTATTGTGATAATGTACTGTATTACCTCAAGTGTTACGTGTATTGAGCGCAACATTGCATCATATTGCATTGATTAAACATGTTATACATTGTACATAACTGAAATAATGTATTTTGATATTAGGGTTTAAGCATTTATTAATTACCTCAAAGATAGAATGTGATTCTTTTTACTTTTGTACTGCAGTAGGATTTAAGTCTTTTGAGAGCGATGTTCTTATGTTTGTTTTAATGTTTTGGTTTTTGAGATTGTTTACAAGACGCTCGACGCTCAGTTGGTTGTTGGAACTTAAGCGGGGTTTACACGGGCGAACAGCTCGTCGAGCCTGGTTCGACAACCCTGTGTTTGAATTGATGTTCGAGCGTGTAAACGGGCTATTTGGTTGTCGAGCGCGCTCGTCGAGCGGCTCGATGAAAGTCAGGCTCATCTTGACTTTTGTGGGCGGAGCTGCATTGTTTGACGAACGGTGTGAACGGGTGTCGAGCATCGAACCTCAGTTGTTATTCAAACCTGCTAGAGGAAACATCATCAAAGAAATGAATAATGGCTGCTATTAATGAAAGCAAGAATGAGAAGGTAGTCGTACTTAATTTCATACATGCATATCGGGCTCATCCAGCTTTATGGAAAGTTAAATCAAAAGACTATTACAATAAAGTAGCCAGTTACAAAGGAATAGCGGACACTCAGTCTTTCATGTGGAGTTATGGCCTTCCACATAGTTATATCTTCATAAGTAATGAAAGGGCTGACACGATTCAGTAGATCAATGTACGTGTCTTCATCTATACACAAAAAATTGCGTCAGTCATCTGGCTCTAATTTTAAAGCAACAAGCAAGTTGGTGTGTGAAAATTTCTCTTTAGTAGCCAATCCTTCGTCCACTTTGATCTTTTTTTTCCTTCTTAGTGCCACTGCTAAAGCAATGGCTATCAAATCGTCTTGGTCGAGAGACATGTTGACGTTGTTTTAGCACGAGGCACACTGAGGTTCGATGTACTGTCTGAAAGCTCTTCGAGCCGTTCTACAAGTAGGTTCAACAACCGGGCTCACTGAGCTGTTCGGCCGTGTAAACCCGCATTTAGAAGCCCTGAGACTAAGAACAATGTAATCACAAGTACATTAAAATGTATTCTATTAAGAAGTCTGTCTCTGATTATAACCCATCCAACCCAGAAGACAAGTCGGCTACGCGGCTGGGATTTAATATCCTCATCTAACTACTGTATTATTATTTTCAGGTAAGTAATATGCTGAAATCATCAGACAATATTCAAGCAACGTAAAGGCTTTAGTCGGCAGCCAGTGTAAATCAATTAGTATAGGGGTGATCCTTTATCTAGGTGGGACACCTTTTATCAGTCTTGCTCCTCTTTATTATGTTTTGTAATTTCTTAAGTTGCACTTTTGGTAAATTGTAATAGATAGGGTTGCAGTAGTCAATCCTGGTAATAACACAGTTTATCACAAATTTCTCTACAGAAATTTCGTCCAGGTACTTTTTTATAAACGCAATATTTCTTAGATGATAACCAGCCGTTTTTACTACAGTATTTATTTGGGCATTTAGAGACAGTTTACAGTCAAGAAATACACCTTGATCTCGAACTTTACTAGATATCGGCACCGAGTCATTATTTATGTTCATTTGAATATAACCTAAGTTTCTCACGCTGTTTCTTTTACCCACCACCATGAATTCAGTTTTGTTCTTATTTAATTTTAGTTGTTTAAATGTCATCCATTCTCTAACACTATCAAGGATTTGGTTTAGAGTTTCAGTAGTGTTTTCTATATCATTTATGGAGAAGTAAAATTGTGTCATCTGCAAATAGTTTGAACTTCACGCCATGCCTTTGAAGTATTTTCGATAAACCAATAGTATAGATGCAGAATAAGATTGGGCCAAGTACACTCCCCAGGGGTACCCCTCTGTTTAAGGGTTCAGTGATGAATAAGAGTTTCCAATTTGTGCTTAAAGTATATTTATTTCCTTTAAGAGCGTTCCCGATCTTGTGTTTATATTGCATTATTTTAAATTTTACTTTCTTTATGAAGCAGCTATTTGATAATTGTTAAATATTTATTACATGATCATGGTAATCTCATTAAATTGTTTTTGTTGTGTAAAACCAACAGTGAGTTTGAATTGCCTTTGGTGATGGTTTCCCTCCCCTGTGCCATGCTTTATCTATATCCTCGAATTTTCTTTGTTTTTGAGTTTTCTGTTTTGTTTTTTTTTATTGCGACTTTCATTTGCTGTACCAATTGATTTGTATGTGATTTCTGTACCATTAATGTGATTTATTAAAGTAATTTTGGCAATTAAAAGATCCATGCGACCTGCACCGCCAATCCGTTTTTTCATTTTGACAGAGAAAGACAGAAAGAAATAAAATACGAAGTTTCCTTTCGTCCAAGTTTTATTTTGTTTCGAGTTACGACTATTGAGGAGACGACGTCTTTAAAGGATGTGTCTTTGACTCACAATCAACAGATACTAAAAAGATTGATCTTTGATACCAGTGTACCATACCTAATTTAGTAACAGTTCATGCACAACTGTATCAAAAACTGCACTAAAATCAAGTAATATCAAGATATGAAGTTTCCGTCAGTTCCAGCAGATCATTAACAACAGAGCTAATAGCTGTTTCCACAGAATATAATTGCTTGTTTGCTGACTGGTTGTCTGGAAATACTTCTATTATTTCTAACTGAATAATAAGTTGTTCATGAATCACATATTCTAATTATATTAATATAAAGGATAGATCCGAAATAGGTCTGAATGAAATTGAGTCCTGATAACCTGGAGCACTTTTCAGAACCAGTGTAACTATAGCCACTTTCTCAGATTTAGATACTTACACTCATCATTATTAGTATTAAGTATTATTGTAATTGTGTCGGCAAGACTAGGAAAGTTTTCTGCTAAACTTTGGATATTACCTTTGGACCAATCGCACATTGTTGTTGTTGGAGTATTATAGACAACACTTGTTGGCACGGCCCTTTCCCTTGGTTGGCCCGTAGCAATCGCACATTTCGTTTTCTTTGCCCCTTTATTAATCCTGATGACTTCATCTTTTGTTATAATATTAGATATGTTAATATTATTTGTGTATATGGTACAGCACCAACCTGATATGGAATATCTGTGAAAGACCCAATTATATTTTACATTTTTATTTTGAATAATTCTAGAAATTTGTTAGCCAGTTCTTGGTAGCTATACCAATCTCGGATCCTTTATTTTCCTTTACATTTCCCATTTCACCATTTAGGAGACGATATAAGTTTTTCATATCTGCTGCTGTTTCC
This sequence comes from Palaemon carinicauda, assembly GCF_036898095.1. Lineage (NCBI taxonomy): Eukaryota > Metazoa > Arthropoda > Malacostraca > Decapoda > Palaemonidae > Palaemon > Palaemon carinicauda. The sequence continues at coordinate 32,738,262 of NC_090745.1, forward strand.
TGGATTTTTTTCTTATATTATTCACTTTTTTTCTTTTCTTGATAGGTATTCATATTGACACTGAACGGTTTTGTATGCCCTCCATGCACTTCCACTTTGGTTACATCTTTTTCTCTAAAGTCTCCCCATCAAACCAAGATCTATCCTTAACAGTTATAGTCTTTTCCAGCAATGGGCACATTTCTATTTGCCTTATTATATATAGTTATAAGTATATTAACACATATAGAGCCTAATAAACACTGATTGACATGACCGCTGGGAATGTTGCTAACATTTATTTTCTTTGTAACTTCAATAAATATGTAAGGAGAGAAATTTTATTGATTTCTAAACTTTTTATTTATTTATTTAGAACTGCGTGTCTCTGTAAAGGTAATCTAAAATGAATAAGCTTGCACACTGGAGAAATCGTGCAGTTCTCTTCCACTTTAATATCTAATATAATATTACATCACTTCAACAACGAAGACTTCGAAGAGACCTGATCGAAGTATATAAGATCATTCGATAATATGGCTGATTATTTTGAATTTGATACAAATGAATCAAGGACGATTCATTCAACGAACACTTACAAGTTGAAGAAAAGAGGACATGTTTGAACTGTCATAAGAGCAAATGCATTTAGTTTTCGGCTTGCAAATGCCTGAAGTGATCTCCCTGAGAATGTTGTTAGCCCTCCTTCGAAAGTGCCTTCAAGAGTAGAAAAGATGATCACTGGAATGCGAAGAACTAAGGTAGACATAACTGAAGTAATTGTAAAATTGTGTGATAATATGGTAGGCAAGATTTATTTCTTTTCAATTTGTTGTATAATTCTTGATTTTATTTTAATATAGTTTATAATAACTGGGAACTGGGATAAATAATCATAGAGAGAGAAATTCTGTATATATTCAATTGAATATGTTATTTGATTGATGAAGTCAAACTAGTCATAACCACAAATATAAAGAAGTAAAGTCCAACACACAGTAATATAAGTTGAGGTTGAATCCAAACAAGACAAAGCTTTATTTTCCCACAAATATCAAATAGGTAAGTACGGGTATTCCATCACAATAAACAAGTCCAACGTATGCCTATAGTTAAATATGTTGCACAATCATTGTTCTTAACTAATGGATAAGATTCCAATAGCTCACTAAAGGCTGAAGCTTCACAATTTGGTGCATCATCTGTCCAAAGATTGAAATCTCCACAGATTTCGTTGTGGTTCTGTCAATTATCTCAATGAGCATTCTGAACTCTTAAAAAAAGATATTAATTAGTATTTGTTCTCACAGGTTTGTAAACTATTACGATAGATTTTGTGTGTGATGAAATAATAAAATAACTTTTTCACAGGTCCTAAAACATAACATAGATGAATTTGATCTACACATAATAACCAACAACTTTTCACAAATACAAATTAAATTATCTTATCATACATGTTTATAAATACAATTATTTTATTACAACAAAACATAAAATATAATTTCATATTACAAATTCAGGAGAAAATTTTTGAATTTACGGAGTGGTTAAACAATCCCACAACAAATGTCATAAAGAAAACTAAAGAAATATCCTTTACTCAACAGGTATCAAAATTCACAAACAATTTTCAACCTTTGCCCCTTCTTGGAGTTGAATAAATCATTCATCAAATGCAAAGATGAACTTCAACGACACTTTGAGGTAAGTCTGATTGGACTTCTCAATAGCTTGACAAACAGGACAAGTACAACAAAACTGAGTTACAAAATGCCTATCAATATACCAAGCATCATGCCAATAAAAATCTTTTATATCATAATGTTAAATTTTATTTGTTCCAAATTGATCCGTCATAGGTTGTTCATGAATGAGACAGAGAACATTAGCATTATGATTTTCAGGGATAACAACCTGAACAACAGCCTGGTCAGACTTCTGATCTACAGTCAACTTTCAACATGATTCAGGATCATGACAACCATTGAGTATTAAACTACCAGTTATTTCTGAAACATGAATGGGATCAGACAAATCGTTGATAAACTGATTAAACCAAAATAGCAGATGAAACATCATTGCAAAGTTTTCTACAAAAGATAGGTAATTGGAATTCTTAATAAGAGATTCACCTCAAACTCACATCCCTTCACAAGACATGTTAGCAGAACAGTCAGAAGACATGATATCACTAACCAAAATGTCTACCCAAGACAGGGTTGTAGAACAGTTGGCAGCGGAAACATTATCATGAACCAACATATAATTACCAGGCATGTTGGTAAGACAGTCAACAGTTATATAAGTATAAAAGACTAACATATCTTCATTAAATAAATTAGTAGAACAATCGTCAGTGGATACAGCACCAAAAACCATCATGTCTTTACAAGTCTATTCGGTAGAACAAACAACAAGTGAGATATTATAAAAACCAACACTTCATTGTTAGATGTACAGGTAGAACTTTGAATCTTCTAATGAGTCACAGCACTCGAAGAAAACAGAGTAGACAAATCAGGAATGAGAACTTCCAACTCCTAATTCAAATTAGACTCTTTAACCATCTTCGGTCGAACATCGACTTTCTCATCTACCAAGTCATTACCAACAAAAATTAAACGACAAATATAAGCAACTCAGAAACCACACTAATACCAACAGGTCCTGGTATCCAGTCACAATGGAGACCTATACGATGCAAGGGAACGATGAGATGGTCACCACTAACCTCACAAACGGGAACATACGCCCCAGTAAACAAAAGCTCAGTCACAGGGACAACTTCCCTCAAAACAAGTGATTGGACCCATCAAGTATCACATGTGATACAAACAGGATACATTGAACCTTTCATCAATATTAAAAAACCCTTAGCAGAATAATGCTTGAAAACCTTATCAACAGGTCTGGAACAAACACTGCAACTAACAGGCTTCTTGTTAAAAAAGTGGTAATCTACAGTGTTCACCTCTACTGATATCACATTATAGCGTGACATTAGTAGAGTAAGAGCCACAGTTTTAGCTTGTTCTTTCCTCTTCAACTTAAAACATCCAGACACCGTGTGACCTGGTTTCTTACAATAATTACACAATACAAAACGGGTACTTGTTGATGTGATATTCAAATTACTGTTTTGAGATTTGACATGAAAATGAAAACTAGACCTTTGATCAACAACTGTATATACTTATCAGTGTCCCTATAGTCTTTTGACCTAATAAACATTTCATCATATGTCCTCCACTCCTTGTGAGCAAATACATAAATATCAGTACATGCAGCTGTTTTACGAAGGGTGGATAACTTTTCTCATTAAAATAAACTTTAATATTCTCATTAGCACAATTTTTAAACTGCTGAATTGAAATAATACCTTTAATCTCTTAAAACCGTCCTGACTTTCTGCTGCCTTTCCTGACAACATACGAGTATATACCCGATTTTCCTCTGGCCACTTACCTTTTATAATTTTCTCTCAAAACAGACGCCTGATTAATCTAAATACTTTTAATCATAAGGAAACACAGCTTTCCAGAGCATAATTTAAATGTAAAAGATGATAATCAGAAACACAGCTTCTGATGATAATTGTTATTCCAGGATTTCCTTATTTTCTTCACCAATTCAACAGCTATGTAAAAATGGAAGTAAAGATAAGCAACGTCACAACAGGTGTCACAGAAATATATCCACAAATGCACTCAGTGACTGATTAAAAATGTTTCTGTCTCTAACGCATCGGTCGTTTTCTCTTGTACAGTATACGCAACAGACTTTTTCTATAATACTAGAGAATGTTCAATGAATTCTATATCACATAATAAACAAGGCTAAAAATGTTGACAAATGTGCTGGAACAATATTTATGAGGCATTCCTGAACATATCCAAAACGTACTTGAGATAGAGAGAGTTGAAGAAACTTGATAGAGCCATGCTGTTGAGTGAAGATTATAATATTATCAGTCGTAAACCCTCCACTGGTGTGAGGTTTCAGTCATTGTTCCGACCTAGTGTCGAGTATTTGCCCAACCATGGAAACCAGTTCAGTAGTAACTATGGGAACAGGTTCAATAGTTATGGCGGAAGTACCAGTGGCACTATTCCAAAGCAGAATGCGATAGTACCACAACAGCAATCGTCGAATCGTCCTCCTTCAGGTTTTATGAAAGACGTGCAGAAGACTAATATGGTCTGTTATAAGTGTGGCAAAAAGGCCATATCAGTAATGATTGTTGGTCAAACCAACCGAAAGCAGTTGTCCAAGTGGGTAAGGGTAATTCAACTTCACAGAGTATGAAGGTGAAGAAACAAACGGGAAAGGTTGACAAGGAAAATAAACCAGATAACATTTACACGACGAACAGGACAACCCCAAACAGCGTGGATGCCCTTAAACCGTATATTTATGAAGGTATGTTAACCGCTCTGGATGGGAGCGAGTAGTATGTTAACAAAGTACTGCAACAATACAGCTAATGAATGGGACATCAGACTACCTTTGATGTAATTTGAGGTACGCTATGCTTACCAAGAAAGCATTGGATGTATCCCGAATGAAATGGTGTTTGAATGAAAAATAAAAGGACCGATTAAAATGTTGGTAGAAAAATGGAAAGATCGAGAAGAAACAGATAGAGAATATGTCAAGAACTTGAGGAAAAGTATCGGCAAGATAAGAAAGTTTCCCTCAAAAACCTGAAAACGACCGAAGGAAAAATGAAACAAAGGTTTGATATGAAAAGTAAAAACAAACAACTTGGGGTAGGACATGTGTTGGTTTTCTTACTGATAAGGAAATTCCCTCTCACCAACAAGTTCCGAAGACCATTCCGGATTTTGGAGAAGATAAAAGACCTGACCTACATTATCAAAATACCAGGAAGAAGGAAAAGTCAAAGGAAGGTACACGTTAACTTATTGAAACCATATTTTGACAAAAACGAGACCGAAGCTTCAAAGGTATGCATGGCACAAACTATTCCATCTACGGAAGACGACGAAGGATATGAGGTAGGGGCTGTAAGCAAAGTGAATAATTCTTCCATCATTAGGAACTATTTGTTGCAAAACGGATTAGCTGAACAAAGTTCTAGCCCTTACAGTTCTCCATGCTTGGTCGTGAAAAAACAGGATTGATCTTTCAGGATGTGTACGGACTATTGAAAGTTGAATTCAATCAGTGTGGCTGACAATTATCCGTTGCCACTCATAGACCAACTACTCAACAACATTGGACAAGCGAGGTTCGTCTCTAAGATCGACTTGTTAAAAGCCTATTATCAGATTCCTTTGGATGACAACCCAAAATTATTATCAGCTTTTATAACCCTGTGTGGGTTATATCAATACACCGTGATGCCATTTGGTCTAATGAACGCACCCGTCACATTCCAACGAGTGATGGATAACCTTTTAGAATCGATTGAAGGAGTAAGCGTATATCTCAACGATATTGTGATATATTCATCGACCTAGGAAGAACATCACCGAATCCTGGAGAAGGTATTTCAAAAGTTGCAAGGAGCACATTTGATGATTAACCTGGAGAAGAGCGAATTTGGGAAGGCAACAGTTCAGTAGGATTTGAACTCGGAAGTGGGCCAATTGCCCTGGTAGCCGCTAACGTCGAAGAATTAGGAAAGCTTCACCCCTTACAACAAGGAAGCAATTACAATGTTTTTTTAGGAATGGCAGGATTCTACTGACGTTTTTGTCCGAATTTTTGGCAGGAGTCGCACCCTTAACAAATTTGACTAGCCCAAAGAAAAAGTTTGTATGGAGCAGTGAGTGCCAGGAATCCTTCGACAAAATAAAGGCCATATTAAACTGTATTGGGTTTGGATACTTGTCGAGTCCATTCACTTGTCTTTTACACCCAAACAAAGGATTAATGCAGTCCTAATTTAATCTCTGTGTCGTTGTATAATCTAGGTCGCGCTTATCTTTCTACATACTGAATAGACCTTTTGTTGATTTGCTTGTCAAAATTACTCCTTTTTGAAACTTACAAGTTTCCCCTCATTGAATTCATTAGTTCCACTACCTCGTTTAAAATCACTGTTTGTTTTTCAATATCAAATTCAAAATCTATTCCTCAGAGATATATCTCCATACATATGATTCGTATTGATTATATCAAGTCATTTACTAGAAATATGAAATTACAAATTTCCTTCCAGTCTTTTGACTTGTGCAAATTCTTCTGGAATAACGAAAAATTTAAGCTGCACATATATATATATGTGTATATATATACATATATATATATATATATATATATATATATATATATATATATATTTATATATATGTATATCTATCTATCTATCTATCTATCTATATATATATATATATATATATATATATATATATATATATATATATATATATATATATATATATATTATATATATATATATATATATATATATATATATATATATATATATATATATATATATATATATATATATATATATATATATATATATATATATATATACAGTATATATATACGTGTGTGTGTGTCTGTGTCTGTGTACATGTGTGTGTGTATATATATATATATATATATATATATATATATATATATATATATTATATACATATATATATATATATATATATATATATCGTGTATGAATATCTATAGATAGATAGATAGAGATATGTCTATCTGCCTTTATTTGCCAATAATATATAGACCATTTTATATATGCGTACACTATATAAAGTGTGTGTTTATACTTATATAAATCTCAAACTATATATGACTCAATATATATATATATATATATATATATATATATATATATATATATATGATAAGCATAAGATTAATATGAGTTGTAATATTACTTTTTTTTTTATCAAAGTCTAATTATATAAAACTTTGAAGATCAGTCTTAACATTTGGCAGTTATAAAGATGTGCCATCTCTTCTGCTTTCAATAAGCGCATATTGTTATGGCTTTCAAAACCCAGCAACCATGACGTCCTGCCGTCTTTACAACGCTCGGAAGCAAAATGAGCTGATCATATCACAGCAGATTCAGGATTGATTGGATCCGCACGATGACGTGCATTCGCCTAATTATTTCTTTTACGTAGGAAATCTAGAACATCTTATCTATGCTGAACCTTTAGTCTTTAACCTCGTAATTGAGGGACCATACACGAAACCGTTACTGGGAAGGACAACAGAATTGTTTTAGTAATATGAAATTCAATGCTTTTCTTTTACACGTTATCAAGTAACAAGGAATCACAATACTGAATAATGTGTGTAATCGTTGTTTATTGGGCCTGCCAGGTCAGTAGGTTCTGAGAAAGGCATTGCATCTCGTGACCTACTGAACCGCAGTGACTCATCCTTAATCCTCTGTCTGGCTGACCTTTTCTAAGTAGGTCCTGGTGTGCATATACCTCATAGGATAGTACCCAATTGCACTAACTGCAGAGTTTGGCAATGTTTTAACCAAGAGACCAAATTATGTTTTGCGAATGAAGAAATTTTAAATGACCAATATACTTGTTTTGGTTAGAAACATTTCCTGCCTTATTATGGGGTTCTGAGAGTTTCTCTTTTCTAAAATCTCAAAGCTTTTTCTTCTTTGAGAAAAATAGGTTCAATAGATCAAATCTGAAATTCTATTCTCCTTCATTTTTTTTATTTCTAATCGATTTTCTATAACCTGAGTCTAAAACATTATATTTTCCCTCTAGAATTTCTTCGGGCCAGCTTTGTATGATTGAAGTTTGACTCAGTGGGTTGGTTAATCTTCTTCCAAAAGATAATAATAATAATAATAATAATAATAATAATAATAATGATAACAATAATAATTGCATCTTGTGAATTAAGGGTAGATTTCAAAGGGTAATATTCCAAATGCTTCGAATTTAGGGATGGGGTTGCAAGCGCTACGCCTGTGGTAACCATCATGAGGCCTGAAATGCCTGATGTCCATTGGAGACCAACCATTCAATTAGCTTCGGTTGTTACTTTATATATATTCTTACGAAGCTGGTATAGTATAGGAGTAAATATTTTATTCATGTATTTCATTTGTGTATTTAAGGGATGTATAGCCAGCTCGTAAGGTGAGTTCCACTCATGTAAGTTTAAGTAATGTATGTAAATTATATAAGACTTTCGTCATTCATTTAATTGTATTTTTCATTCAATGCAATATATGTAAATTTACATTATTTTTGAGAATTAACTTTTTATTTCTCATATTTTGTTACATAGTGTTATGTAATCTCATTTAGGTATGCTGTACGACACACACGAGGAATGAACACAAGGGATTACGCCACTTTTAATGTTTCTACGTGGTTAGAAAGTTCTTGGAGATTCCAGAGATAGATGTACTCTTTTTTTTTTTCATTGTCCCGAGAAGTGGGTGGGCGGAGTTAGCTGAAAGAGGGTCTTATCCCTTTTTCAATTTACTATGTTGGCAAACTTACGCCACTAGGCCTTGCCCCCCACGCCATTAGGATGATCTATTAGAATTTTCTAGACGAATTATGTCTCCAGGAATGCATAAGCAGCAGAAGAGACCCAGCCTGTCCCTTTTAAAGAGCCAACGTCAGCCAGCCCTCTCTCCTCTCAAGTGCTCAAGTGTGTGTCCTCTCAAACATGAATAAGTTTTTTACCCAACGTATATTGTGCATAGTGTTGTTCAAACGTTGGAGGAATTTATTGAATGTTAAATCGATTGTAGTGTGTTAATGTAAGTACACTGTCATATAAATGTTTGTAACTGGCCCTGTGAGATGTAGCTTAAACAGTGAAGTGTTCGGTAAACTCGTGTGATCCAAAAGACGTAAGTGTAACAGTTACATTTATGTAAATTTCATTTAGTGTTTAATCATTGGTGTTAAAGAGTTAACTTTTCATTAATTAGCAAAATCAAATATTTTTATTAATTAATTTCTAGTGAAACAAGTGATTGTATAATTTACATAAAGTAACATTTTCTTTTGTTAAGATTTAATATTTCAAGTGATTTACTTTTGGTGTTAATTCTGGCAAGGTGTTGTAACTTTTTATAGAATATATTTATTTTCGTAAAGAGTATATTATATTGAGACCAATATTACCTAAAACTGATTTGCTCGTAACCCCTGACTAAAAACCAAAGTAAGAGATTGTTTTTTAATAGTTCATATCAAGTAATTACCCAGTTTTATTTTAAGTGTTACGTAATAGACCTTTGAATATTCAGTTTTTATATATATTGCTGTCTGAGAGTGGCGTATATTTTCAGATCTCTGGTATTATTCAAGCGTAACAGATTTATGTAAAAATAAACAGATGAGTTTGGATCTTAGGAGTTTGTGATTCACTAGCCATAATATATATATATATATATATATATATATATATATATATATATATATATATATATATATATATATATATATATCAAAGTGTTTCTTTTGACAGGAGCTCCAGAGAAAAGTAATAAAACCAATCACCGCAATATTTTATGTTTCAACTATTTAATCATGAATCCCCTTGCCAGTCAAATTTCCCATTAGTCTAAACACATACCGAGGACACTCAATGGCATCACATCAAACACCTCTACACACTCTGCACCATTTTAACTTATCTTGTGGATGCTCTGGCACCTCCAAGATCTGGTTCTCCTAGGCCCTTCCTTTCCAGTACACCATCTATTCGACTATTGCTAAGCATTCCTATCCTGCTACGTCCTATCACTTTTGACCTGTATGCTTTACCAGCCTAATTCTGTCCAGTCTTTCCACATAACTGAGCCACCTCAGATTACTCTGATCAATCTTTTTACCTATGCTAACCTTTTCCTACCATCTGCACCCTTAGCCTACCCTCACGATTCACGTCTTTTACCCTTCTTTTGCATGTATCCTGCTGCTTTTCTTCCATTGCCTATTCTGTGACTCACCTCTTTCTTCTTGTATTTATCTCTCATATTCACTTCCATATATTCACAGGAATCATCCACTTCCATTCTTCTCCATTCCATAATAATATTAATTTCTTCATCTTTCTGGGTCCTACTTTACCTTCTTACCTTATTCTTGATCACTCTTACTGTCAACTCTCTTCTGTTATTAACACTTTCAAACTCTTTCACCAGCAGCTGCCGATTTCCTCTACTGTCCCTCATCATTTTACAGTCCCCTCATAACTTATTTACTTATGCAACTACGCAGCTATGTCCTCTCTCTGACGACTCACCTAATTCATATTTTAAATGGCCTTTTAATTATCTAAGTAGAAAATAATACATCAAACATAATCCCAATACACAATACGTATATTCTTTTTTGCCACCATTATCCCTACACTAAGGATTCGTTTCTATCAAAGGTATCCTCTTCCATCAAAACCTCTTCTCTCCATATCATCCTTGACCTTACCTCGCCATCTATTTCTCTGCCTTCCTCTTGATTTCCCCACTTCCCCTATCAGGGTACTCACAAGCCCTACTCACTCCCTTCCCATCTTCCATCCTCAACATGTGCCTACTCAATCTCAGTTGAGACACTCCTATCACCTCTTTAATCTTTACTACACCTGCCCTTCTCCTTATTTCATCATTTTACAATCTTTCAAGAAGTGGTATTCCCATAATTCAACTCAGCATTCTCATTGCTCTTCTCTTTTTGTCTTAGCTCTTATGATTATAATCCATATTTAATACTGGTCTTATTACTGTGCTTTAAATCTTGACTTTCAGCTTAATGGATATTTCCATTTTCTTATCACAAACTACTCCTGCTACCTTTCCCCACTTCGCCCAGGCTGCCTTTGTCATATTCTCAGCCTCAATCTTACATCCCTCCTGATTTATAGTAGATCCCAAGTATCTAAAATGTTCCACATATTTTATAACTGAGCTTCTACGTTTATGTATGGCTATCCTGTCCTTACCTTCCTTACTGCTCATCGTAACCTCAGACTTGCCCACATCTTCCCTCAAGCTACCCCTCTCAAAAGTAGTCTCCCACCACTCTACTACCCTTCTCTATAGGTCTTCCTCATTTTAAGTGGCAATTACCAAATCCTCTGCATATAGCATCTCTCATAACTCTTCATCTCTGATATCTTCACGTAACACATTGTTATAGGTATATTAGATTTATGCATTTCATATTAGGACCTGTAAAAAAAATACTTAGAAATATTAGATGCTAATGTTTGAACAAAATTGTTGTAAAGATTTGTAAATTATAGTTCTTTTTGTATTCCAAAACAAGAATCTCTGGTAATTTCTCGAAATTGGTTTATGTCCCCAGCCTTGTCAGTAACAAAATCATTGATCAATATTAAATATCAAAAAACATCTTTCATATATAAACTATAATAAGTTTATTAATATTACTAGCTATGTTACAATGTTAGTTGCAAATGCAGAATGCTACAAGCCCAAAGACTCAAAGTGGTTTAGTGCAAAACAGAAATAGAGATGCAACAAATAAACTATTTACAAAAAATTAAAAAGAATTATGAAATATATTGAGATCAGTAACAACATCAGATAGATCAGTACAAATTGTGAAACGATGATCTAAATTATGAAAAACCACATGCAACATACACAAAGAACTAACATTGCGATGGTGCCAGATATTAGTATACAGGTCAAGAGTAAGGAATTTAATAGACCCCAAGAATTTCTCTATCAAATTAAAATGAGAGTTAGCAGCTGAAGAACAGACAGGAGAACATTACTCGAAAGAAAGTAGAATGAAAAAATGAAACATCTCCTAAGGATATATTGATCAGCCAAAATGACTTTATACTTTCTCGCTAATCCAATTTTTGTGCGTTTTAAAGAAGAAATTAACCGGATGTAAGTCTCAAAAGTAAATTTGCAATTAATAACCACAACTAGAATTTTAAATGGGTTGTATATAGTTAAGGAGGCGTTGTCAATGAAAAGATCTGGGTATTAAAGAACTAATGTCCTCGACCCAGTTACAATTATCTTTTCATTTATGTTAATGTTCAACTTTATTACCCATAATTTGAACCATGTTCAAATTTTAGCAAGATCTCTTTTAAAGGATTCTCCAAATTTGGGTCTATATTCAGGAAAGGAAGTTGACTGAAAGGGAGTAGCATCATTCGCATATGCAGCAAGCCTGTTTCTAAGGCCATATCACATAACATGCGAATTTTGTATGAAAAGTAATTATCAAAGAAACTACCCTGAGGAGCACTAGATATTACATTCCTATAATCCCTATGGTTATGGTTCCTAAGGAAAACTACTTTTTATAATCTATTACTTACAAATCTAATAATGATATTAGGAAAAAAACACACCCACACCCGTATGTTTAGTTTGAAAACAAGGGCCTCATGATTGACATTGTCAAAGGCAGCACTAAAATCTCGGCTAATTCTATGAATCTTCTGTCATGACAGCAAACAAGAGATTTCTGGACAGCAATGGAAATTGTAAGACGGGCATCACATGTTCCAAGGTCTTTGAGAAAACCAAACTGCCAACTAAGAAATAAATGATTATTCACAGCATACCCTTTTTGATTTTTTGTCGAAAAACCCTTATTAATCTAAGTTAATATGGGAGTTATGGAAAATGGGAGGTAATTGGCCGAGCTAGAGTTACAACAAGCACATTTACTTAATGAACTTAAGGACTAACATTGCTGATCATCTAACAAATAAAAAAGAAAAAACTTGCTAACTTTTGAAATATAACAGAAAATTTAGGAGCTAGGAAATCAGCTGTCATTATTTCCTCTGTTATCGTAAAATTTGATAATTATTACATTTTAATATAAAACAAATTGTGAGAAATGTCACCTGTATAGATTCCATGCCTCACAAGACAAGAAGTTTTATGGTTATACCCTTCAGTACTGGCACAAACCTCAGAGAGAGTACACGTTTGAATCTAACCTCTGACATTCACTCGCTTTTACGTATGTTTTTCTTGGTTTCGCAAGAATTTCATCATGCCAATAAGGAAAAGATAATTTCAACATCTCGCCAACATAAGGAAGAAGAAAATTTGCTTTTATAAGAGTTCAGAAGTGGGTAATATCGGCAATATTAGCAGAGTTAGTGAAGGAGACAGATGATGAAGGACGACCGTCACGCCTAGAGAAGCAAGATATTGAGCAAAGGAATATTAATTTATGATTAAGTTATGATAAATAACATTGTTTTGTTTTATTAATATCCCAAGAAGGACATAAAATTCATAATAATCACGATTTATTAATATTGTCTTTGTAAAAATACAAAGAAAAACTGAACGTCTGTATCTCAAAACTATACTTATTGACCTTCAAATTCTATCTTCTCCCTTAGTTTTAGAGATATAGCATTGAAATTTGGAATATAACTTAGAAAGACATTATCAAACAATCAAATAGAGTCCCTTTTTCAAATCCTTTTTCATATTTTTTTTCTTAGTTTTATATAGGGTTTATTTTTTTTACCATAATAAAAAAGTTCATATCTAGCCAAAAAAAAATTAATTTTAGTAAAAAACTTAATTTTATTGGTCTGTATAGCGTAGTAATCCCAAGTCTTAGTATTAAATATCAAGGGAGAAAGAATTTAAAAAACACTCATTTTCAGGTTAAATCACCTTGGCGTTGCAAAACCGAAGGTCAGAGGCAAAAATCTTATGTAGTTTGGAGGTGTCCTAAGTGACCTTATTAAGTATTATGAATGTCAAAGTCATGTCCTTAAAAATGGCATTAGCCGGCTGGCCCCCTTGAGTACAGAGATTTAGTATCCCTGAGCATATTACCTCTGACAAGGGTACCACTTTCACCTCTCAGTTGTGGACATCATTAGAGAATCTCCTAAGAATCACTCTCCATCAGACAACCACCAAAAACCCTGAAGACAACGAAATGGTTGAACATTTTCATGACACCCTCAAAACAGCTTTGGTGTCCCAATGCAATGACTCCAACTGGTTTACTCTGCTTCCCTGGGTCCTCCTAGGCCTATGGACCACTCCTAAAGATGTCATGGATGTCTCGGCAGCTGAAATGGTGTATGGCGATCCATTGATCGTCCCTGCTGAATTTTTTTCTGTCAGCAGCCTCCTACCTCAATCCCCAGTGCCTACATCATGTTTTGGGAATATTTACTCTATGCCGGCAGACTTACAAGACCCCAGCAAAGCAACACATACCGGAAGACTTGCACAAGGCATCGCACGTTTCCTGTGCAACAACACTTAGCAGAGAACCACTAGTACCACCATACACGGGCCCTTTCCTCATGATCCATCGTACACCGAAGGCTTTCTTAATCAACATTTGTGGCAAAGAAGATCAGGTTTCCATTGATTGCCTTAAACCTGCATATCTCCTGCAAGATAGGCTGCCTACAGTATGCCTCTTAAGAACAGGGTGCCCTATTTCCCATGTATATCTTTTTTAGGGGTTAGCCATATACCACACGTGTTTCACACACGCTCGTTCACTGTAATAGTATTTCCTTTTTTTTTGTGTATCTAGCTCTTCCCGGTACTGATAACAGAACCTATTTAAGATTGCCTTTTCATGCATTAGTTGGTTGGAATTTTTGTGACGTTCTTACTCTGAACTACTTGTATGTAAACTCATTATCTGCTGAATAAAAGTTAGATGCATTCATCTTGCTTCTGTTATAACCTACCAGCAACCTTGCACACTGCATAAAAGACAATGCAGAAAGGGCATTATTCTTTATTTGTATGTGCATTGCTTGCTGGATGTGCATTACAGAATTTATGACTGGAAAAGCCATTCTGAGTTGTTATGTTCAACTATTGTATAAGACGTAGATTATGCAGAATCTACTCAAAAAGTTTATGAAACAATAGCAAAACATTAACAGCAATATGAAAATAATAGTCAGCAAACAGAAAATGAAAATATATTTAAGATTTAACATAAATATTTACAGCATTACACAAAAATCCTCCGAATACTCACGGCACAACAAAAGTAAATGATGTACAAAACTCTTACAAAGTAGGTCGAGTTAACTTTCCAAACTTGTATGCGGCGAGGAACAGATGGCATTGAGTAGTTTCAGATATAAAGTGTTGACACGAAGAATCAGTGCTTCTGTCTGATGATGTATGTTATTTTAATTGTCTTCAAAATACTCTCTTGTTGTGTGTAGTCACTAACTTCCAGAGTCACAGAGGGTGTAGCAGAAGAATGTCTCCAAACAGGAGTAGTATTCAGTCAGTTCTCTCTTGTCTCTGCCTTCTCACGTTCATCACATGTCCTGTTTATGTGCAGGACCAATATTCTTGAATATTCGTGATGCATTCAAAGCATCCGAGACTAGCATAAGCAACAGGATGTCACGTGACGAACCCATTCTCGAATCATCTTGCAATGCATAGCTCTCGCCCATCAGGCAGTTGGTGCCGAAGTAGAATAGAGAACTCTCATAGAAGAATAAATCGATATTTTCGATTTACAAATACATTAACATAGATAAGAAATAATTGTTTAATTTTACATTAATATATATGACAAAGTGAATTATTTCATTTTTACATCAACATACATGAAAAAAATCATTTTCACAAGTTTTGTAATACAATATACATAAATTTAAAGTAACATATAACAAGTGTCAATATGGAATTTGGGGAAACTCTGTCCTGCAAGCTATATGTTATCAAGGGAAAAACAGAATTTCTTTGATGGGTAATTAGGATTCAGAGAAGAACTGAGATGACCAAATTCACTCGAAGGTTTTTCTCAATGACTTTAAGTCTTACTTTTTTTTTAATACTCAGAGGGTCAGAAGCTGACAAAACTTAAAAAGAAACACATGTTCTGTAATTTTACATGGCCAAAATACATTTGTAAGAAGGGGTCCTCCATCTGATGAAGAATATGATATGTTTATGGTATATTAACCGTACTTACATACAAACGACTTAGTAGAAGGTCTGTTGAAAGGTGTCAAGTTTTTACCTTACCCGAGCTGAAAGCTTTCGTGATAATTCGTAAGTATGTTATTTGATAACCCTTTCAGATGTCCTAAGCTTTTCTTTAGAACCATTGGATTAGTTTGAACCAAATTTATCACAAGGCCTCCTTATGAAAAGGAAATTTACCTTGTAGCCCCTAATTCCAATTGAATTTAATAAAAACGAATGAGGCCCATTTGAAAATCTTTAGTTAAACTCACTAATCTGATGCTAGTTAAGTATAAGATGATTAAACATTCATGCAGGAAACATAGAAAAAAAAGAATACAAGCGTTATGGATTATAATTTCATCATTTTTCATAGATTTCAATTTTCCTGGAATACTGTACATCTGCTTATATGTTAACAACATGAAATTACCACATGATTCTACAAATCCTTAAAATGCAAACACTAGACGCAAAAGGATGATACCAGATAAAATTGATAAAGTGTTATTCAGAAGGCAGTGGACCCTTATCCAAAAGCAGCACTTTGACTTTTAGGTGTTCCTGCAGTGTTAGGTTCTCTAGATGTTACAGAATTGTTTCGAATGAGAATGACTGTTCTCCTCCCACCTGCAGAAGAACAACCAGGTACGTAGCGATGAAAGAGGCCATCTGTCGGAATAGGTTTATGACGTAATAATATATATGGTTATCCACCATGAAATACAGTAGTGGTATATATATATATATATATATATATATATATATATATATATATATATATATATATATATATATATATATATATACAGTATATATAACAAATATTATTAGAATACACGAAGGATTTCCTTTGTCATTGGGCCTAGGTCTCATTCATCAAAATATTTCTGCTTATCAAAAACATTTATTTAAGTGATTTAACGAAACTGCTAAGGATTTTATTTACAAACATTTTGCAAAAGATATCCATAGTAATGTATGCAAGAGTTCTTTGGAAAAAAAATAGTCATAATAGTCTGAGTGAGAAGTAAAGACAATGTTACGAGGAATAAGGCTAGTAGGTTGGCCAGGGCACCAGCCACCTTTTGAGATACTACAGCTAGAGAGTTATTGGTTCCTTTGACTGACCAGATAGTAATGCATTGGATCCCTCTCTCTGGTTACGGCTCACTTCTCTTTGCCTACACAAACATCGAATAGTCTGGCCTATTCTTTACACATTCTCGTCTTTCTTCATACACCTGACAACACTGAAATTACCAAGCACTTCTTCCCTCAAGGGGCTAATTACTGTACTGTGGTAGTTCAGTGGCTACTTTCCTCTTGGTAAGGGCAGAAGAGACTCTTTAGCTATGTTAAGCAGCTCTTCTAGGACACTCCAAAATCAAATCATTGTTCTCCGGTCTTGGATGGTGCCATAGCCTCTGTACCATGGTTTGCCACTACATTGGGTTAGAGTTCTCTTGCTTGAGGGTAACCTCGAGAACACTATTTTATATTTTTTTCTTCCTCTTGTTTTTTTAAATGGTGTGTTGGGCAAGTTTAAGAGAAGGGCCATGGATGCCTGGTGGTTTATCATGAGGTTGTCTTTTCCTTACCTGATTTTATTTCTTCTCAAAAATATCCTTCTGTCCTTCCTTTAGTTGAAGTGGCTATCCTGGAGGGTATTTAGCCTTGCATGGTGTATCGGCTCCTCCATGTTGACCAGTTTTTCCGACTTTTTTTCTGTAGTTTATGGGTTTGATCAATCATTTTATTTATATTTCCTTAAACCAGATGGTTTTTGTTATAATTCTTGTTAATTTAGTTGTTAAGTATGATGTATCTTTTTTATTACCATTAATTCTTATGCTCTCGGGAGACATTGAGCAAAATCCAGGACCAGTATGTCCTAGATGTCGTCAATATCGTCTACTGTATTGCAATATTCGTGGTCTTCATGCAAATATGCAAGACCTTACAGTTGCGTCCAGACAGTATGATATTCTTTTGTGCTCAGAAACATTGATTTCTAATATGAGGCACTCATCTGAGCTCCTTATAACTGGTTTTGAGAAGCCAATAATCAATAATGTTGAAACCCAATGCCAACCCTAGGGCCAGGGGAATGGCGGTGTATATTAGGACTGAGTACCCTGTTTCTCTTAAGTCCTGCCATGAATGTGGATGTCATGAGATTCAGGTAATAAAAGTTTGTGGCAGGCATAACAACTTCTATTTGTGTTCGATCTACCGGAATCCAGACATGGATGATTCTATCTTTGATTGTCTTCTTACCCCTATGGCTAAGATACAAGGTGACAGAAAGGCCTCTTTTGTGTTTGTTAGTGATTTTAATGCTCACCATAGGGAGTGGTTAAATTCTGTTTCTCCTACCAATCGGCATGGCTTAAGAACTTCAGACTTTGCTTCTGAATCAGGCTGTGAGCAAAAGCAAATCACAAGTGAAGCTACTCACAGGTCTGGCAACTGCTTGGACCTCGTATGCACGGACTCCCCTGGAATTATAACAAGTAAGGTTGGTTCTCCAGTTAGGACATGTGATCCTGCCTTGATTTCATTAGTAGTGAAGACTGAGCAGCCTGTCCTTAATGAATCTTACTCACGTAAGATTTATTTGGAATCTCAAGCAGACTGGAATGGGATTTTGCATGATCTTTTGGGCTTAAATTGGTCACAATTGCATGGTAATGTTGATCCTGTAGTCTCTTTGAATGAGAATCTAGTCTATATAATTGACAGGCGTATCCCTTCTCGTGTACTAAGGACAAACCATGGCTCAATGATGATTGTAGACATGCTTATTCGGAGAAGCAGGACGCTTTTCATATTTGGACGGTAGCAGATCAGATTTGACATGAAATAACTATACTCAGTTTAGACCTTTTGCTCAGATAGTTTATGCTTCAACTAAAAATCAATACAATTTAACCATAAAAGAACCCCTTTCTGGTATATCCCAGGAGCACAAGTGGTGGACTACCCTTAAATCTGAACTCTTTGGTGTAGATGCACCATTTCCTCCTTTACTTAAAGGAGTTACTCACTGTCCAAAGGAAAAGGCAACCCTTTTGGCAGATGTGTTTGACAGCAAGCAGAGTAATGAGAAACTCGAACTTCCTCATTCCTGTTTTCCTGAGGCTAAACTAACTAGTTTAGCTTTTTGATCTCGTGAAATTTAAGCTCTCTTGATGGACCTTGAGGCTTATGAAGGTGTAGACCCAAATGGTATTTTTCCTTTGTTTTTTATAAAGACAGCAGATTTCTTAGCTCCAAAGTTATCTGTTATTTTGCGCAAGTCAGCAAGAAGAGGAGCTTTTATCCCTTTATGGAGAATTGGTAATGCTACTCCACTCTGTAAATGTGTTGTTGGTTGCTCAAGTCCAACTGATTACCACCCAATTCCCATAACTACCATATTATCTAAAGTTTTTGAACATCTTTTGGCAAAATTTCTCAATAGGTTTGCTGAAGGTAATGATCTGTTCCCTAGTTTGCAATTTGGTTTTTGTAAAGGCCTTGAAGCATGTCATGCCCTTCTTACAATCTCCAATGCTGTACAGAAAGCCCTTGATTGTGGTCAAGAAGTTCGTATGATTGGCCTTGATTTTAGTGCTGCCTTTGACCGTGTTAATCATGATGCCCTTTTTTTCAAACTCGAACAGTTGGGAGTAGGTGGGTCATTTTTTAGCATCATTATCGATTTTTTAAGTAATAGATCCCAAAGAGTTGTTGTTGATGGGCACCATAATGAGTATAAGAATGTGATATCTGGTGTTCCTCAGGGGTAGTGTTCTTAGCCCATTTCTTTCATACTATAAACACATGATACGTGGTTTGGTCTGTAAAACAAGCTTGCTGCATATGCAGATGATGATACTCTCTTTGCATCAATTCTATCTCCTGAATATAGATTTGGGGTTGCTGAATCCCTTGAATAGAGATCTAGCAAAACTCAAAGTATGATTGTAAATAGCTCAAGGACCATGGCTCCTCAACATCTGGATCTCAGCATTGATAATGTTTCTTTAACTTTGTATGACCCTTTTGAAATTTTAAGTGTGATTCTCGACAGCAAATTTACTTTTGAGAAATACTTTAGGTCTGTGTCTTCTTCAATTGCACAAATAATTGGCTTATTGAGAAATTCTTTCAAGATTTTTGGTGATCAATCTATTCTGAAGAAGTGTTTTAATTCTTTCATTTTACCTTGTTTCGAGTATTGTTCTCCTGTCTGGTCTTCAGCTGCTGATTCTCATCTTAATTTGTAAGACAGGAACTTTCGGTCTATTAAATTTCTTATTCCTGATCTAGATATTAATCTCTGACACTGTCGCTCAATTAGTTCATTATGCATGTTGCATAAGGTTTTTTTATAATTCTGACCATCCTTTACATTCAGATCTTACCTGATAGTTTCATCATGTTTGTAATACTAGCCATGCAGTTAACTCTAATAGTCAGGCCTTCTCCATCATGAGGCTCAATACTACACAGTACTCTAGAAGTTTTATTCCAGCTGTGACAGGTTGTGGAATGATCTTCCTAATCGGGTAGTTGAATCAGTAGAACTTCAAAAGTTCAAATCGCAGCAAATGTTTGTATGTTGAACAGGCTTACATAAGCCCTTCTATACTTAGGTAACAAATATTGGTTTTAATGTTGTTAATGTTTTTAAAATATTTTATTTCAAATTTTCATTACTTCTAATATGGTTTATTCATTTCCTTATTTCCATTCGTCACTGGGCTATTTTTCCCTGTTGGAGCCCTTGGTCTTATATGCTCTTGCTTTTCCAACTTGTGATGTAGCTTAGCTAATAATAATAATAATAATAATAATAATAATAATAATAATAATAATAATAATAATATGCCATTAATTCTATTCAGTTTCCATAATTTTAAAATTACCTTCGTATGAATTTCGTGAAATTAGTACGGAAATATCCCTCGAGATATCTTGCAATACAAAGAAACTAAATTCTATAGTTTAGTATTGTGGAAAAACTAGAAGCCCGAAGAGGAATAAAACAAAGCATGAAAACAAAGTTCATTTTAGTGTGATGAATAGATAATAATAGGATTAATTAGAGCAAAAACTTTCTAGATAATTTTTAAAGGACATTCTCCTAGATTTGGTTGTAGTGGAGTAGATAGCAGTAATAATCTTTCATTTCCGGAAACAAGCACCAATAATGGCACACACACTACTTGCTCTTTTAATAAAACCTAAAATTAAAGTCAATGACCATTTTTCAAGATAGATGCCATTGAATATAAAGATGTATTACATTTTACACTACAATTTCAAAGAGAAGCCTTTTGAGTGATCTTGGTGTCCAATCATGTATTTTCCCAATTTGGAGACTCCGCATTTGGAACTATGTTCCTACTCACTAGACCTACTGACTATATTCCTTACACCAAAGTATCAGTCCCAGAATCGTAATCAAGGGAAACTTCCCTATATCATAGCAGCATCAGTCCAATATCTTATTGAATGTATATGTAAGCAGTAGGACTATACTTGTATGCCCTATATTGGCTTGAATCATCAACACCGTTTAAGATATTACTGCTTTAGAGTTATTTGGTCCTTTGACTTGCTACAGCATATTTTCCTTTGCTTACACACACATCGAACAATCTGGCCTATTCTTTACACATTCTCCTCTTTCATCATACACCTGGTAACACTAAAATAAATACAAAATTCTTCTTCACTCAAGGTGCTAACTAATGTACTGTAATTTTTTGGCAGATACTTCTCACTGGTAAGGGTAGAAGAGACTCTAGCTTTAGTAAGCAGCTGTTCTAGTAGAAGGACACCCCAAAAGCCAATTTTGATCAACTCAAAAGTACCAGTCATATTCGGGCCATCCTTGCCGGATTGGGCCAGTTCACTGCTATCACCAACTGACAAGTATGGATTGGAAAACCTTATTTGCTTGTAAATTAATCTATTAATTTCAGTGGCCATTTAGGAATATTGCCAAAACTAAATAGCATTTACGAGTATTTAGACTTCAGTAACTTCACAGTTGTCATGAACTTACCCCAACGAGTGTTTGATGTCCCAAACTAAACCACCCACAAACATCGAAGGTCCTCATTCGCCTGAGTTTCATCAGACACAGTGACATCTGCCAAAACGAAATACTATGAAGAAAAAATCATCGTTAAAGGGTATTCTTTTGTTAAGTTTAATTATGGCATCTGTTCTGAGTTTAGAAGTGAGAATGACCCATTCATATATTAGATGGTATGCATCAAATTATGTCACTTCAACGGCAAAATGCCATCTTTTGAATTTCTGATGTTATTCATTATTGCCAATTAATGTGCGTTGAAAAGGGTATCAGCAATGAATGCAAATTTTGCACTCAGGAGTGTTTTATATATATATATATATATATATATATATATATATATATATATATATATATATATATATATATATATATATATATATATATATATATTATATATTATATATACACATATATAGATATAAATCATTATTATTATTATTATTATTATCAATAATAATAATAATAATAATAATATGGCTGCTATTGTGGTAACATTTTTCTGAGACACTTCTATTTACCAAACTGCTAATTTTACAAAGTAAACAAGGAAATCTTGGAGCTGTGTACTATCGGAGTCTCACATTATTAAAACTTATAAATCTCTAAATCTATAACGTTAAGTAAGTCATCCTTAATAGGTGAATTGTGAGCCTTTTTATGAGTCTTGTCGTAAAGTAAAGTAGGTATTTGTTTACAAGAGCACGCTCTCCATTTACTCCAAAATTATGCTTTCCTGCAGCTCTCCTCTTTCTGTTCAGTAATTAGGAGGTTCTTTAAATGCTGGGAAAGCAAAAAATAGCAAGATATGAGGTACTCAAAAGTGTCACTATTTGTGAAATGTTTATTTTATATTTGGTAAATATTTTATATAAATCATATTAAAGTGTTTTCTTAAAGAAACTATTTTGAGATTGAATAGTTTTCCCAGAGGACGTTTTGCTATACTAACGCCATCTATTGACCACTGCCTAAGGATGCCTGCCAATTTCCCGCCAATGAAAACAGTCATTCTCGTAAAAAGTTTCTATAAAAAAAATAACTAGATTCATTGTCAAGTATTACCAAATAAAATATGCAATTCACGAATAGTGACACGTTTGAGTAATTGATCAATTTTTAATTTAGCATATATTTTGAATATATATCAAATGTCCGGTGACGTCACAAACTTCTCTGATTGACTATGTTAAGGATGTCATCATGTCAGTTCCCGGTCACTTAGTACTTCATCCACCAATCCCTCCCCCTCCATCCCCCTCCCTCAACATATCTTGCTAAATTTCTGCTTTCCCAGCATTTAAAGAATCTCCTAATTACTGTACAAAAAGAGGAGATGCAGGAATGCATAATTATGGAGTAAATGGAGAGCGTGCTCTTGTAAATAAATATGGTAAAGTAATTGTTATTTGTTCGTAAATTAGTATGTGTTTTGGGACTCTGTGGCTCAGTCCAATGTATGCTGACCTTCCTGGCATTATTATTTATCGGTTCATTAGCGATGTTTAGTAAGTAAGATACATAAACTGACTAAGGATCTTATCTTTCTCGCTTACGTAAGTTATGTCTAATTTCAACCATGTACTTTCTACACAATATGCCTTTCAATACTAGAACTCTTCTTCTTCTTACATGTTCCCGGAATAGACTGATCTACTTTTATATTTAAATATAGCTCTAATATTAGATTTTTATATACTGATGTGTGTGTTTTTATTCAACTTTTATCTGTGTGCCTTGATAACATAATGTAAACAAGATAATTTTAATGGCTAATAACTTCACAAAAAAACTGGAGAGAGAGAGAGAGAGAGAGAGAGAGAGAGAGAGAGAGAGAGAGAGAGAGAGAGAGAGAGAGAGAGAGAGAGGTGCTTACCTGGGAAAGCATTATAGCATCCCGGTTTTCTCCAGCCAATCTTTCAATTTTTCGCTCAATTTCTGTAACCTGCAAAAGATCATATTCTTGAAAAATCAAACGTACATATAAATAAACGCACACACATATGTATATATATATATATATATATATATATATATATATATTATATATATATAATATATATATATATATATATATATATATATATATATATATATATATATATATATATATATATATATATATATATATATATATTATATATATAATATCATCATCATCATTATCATCATCCATTACAGAACAAAGCCCTCAGACACGTCCTTTTCCACTTGCGCCTGAATGTGGTCTTTCTGTACACGGCCACAAACTTCCTTAGTTCGTCGATCAATCATCTTCTCTTCCTTACTCTGCGTCTTCTACAATCTCTAGGGTCCCATTCTGTTATTCTTAATGTCCAACTATTGTCTCTCCTTTTATAACTATGCCCTTCCCATGTCTATTTCTTTTTCTTACAATGTTGTTAGAATAACCTTTACTTTAATTGCTCTCGTATCCATGTTGCTCTTTTTCTGTCTCTTAGTGTTATTCCCATCATTATTCTTTCCATAGCTCTCTGAGTTGTAATTAGCTTATGTTCAAAAGCTTTAGTAAGGCTCCAAGTTTCTGATGCATAAATTGATACAGGGTATATACAGTATATATATGTATATGTATAAATACATATACATATATATACATATATATATAAATATATATATATATATATATACATATACATATATATACATATATATATATATATAAATATATATATATATATATATGGATATATATATATATATATATATATATATATATATATACATATACTGTATATATACACACATGTATATATAAATATTCATATATATATATATATATATATATATATATATATATATATATATATATATATATATATATATATATAGTGTATATATATATATATATATATATATATATATATATATATATATATACTGTATATATATATATATATATATATATATATATATATATATATATATATATATATATATGTGTGTGTGTGTGTGTGTGTGTGTGGAAATTTAAGTATGAATGTATTTATAATCATTTTAATCTGATAGAATTATTCTTTAATTACTAACTATATTGTAACCTACTAATAGTTATGACGAAAGTAAGATACTGAATAACAATTATTGATCCACTATTGATATATATTTATAAGCTATGAGAAAGCTTTTGATTCTGTCAAAATTCCATCAGTAAAGAAAACACTTGAAAGACAAGGAATTGATGAATCTTATGTAGGACACTTAAGGACATTTATAAAGGAGGTACAGCAATCCTAAAACTATATAAAGATAGAGAGAAAACTCCAATTGAGAAAGGAGTAAGACAGGGAAATTTCATCCCTACTAAATTATCGACAGTTCTTTTTTTCTTTTTTTTTAAATTTAGATTGGAAAAATGTGGGAATTAACATTAATGGGGGAAACCTTACCAACTCAAAATTTTCAGATGATATTGGTCTGTTTAGCGAATCGTGGGAGGAATTTTAAAAGATGATAGACGATTTGAATAGAGAGAGAAGAAATGTCGAACTGAAAATGAATATGAGTAAAACTAAAGTAATGTTCAATGAAAATACAGAGTCTACCAATAAGGGTTATGGTTGAACCTCTAGAGATTGTTATTGAATATACCTACTTAGGACAGACGGTAAATGTTTCACTAGGGCATGAGACCAAAATAAAAAGAAGGATAAGCATGGGATGGAGAGCTTTTGGACTAATAACGGCTGATGATGAAGATGATGATAATTATGGATAATCGCCCAAATTTCAAGGTAACATTACCTGATCAGCGTACATTTGGCCAGATAAACAAATGCTGATGGAGATGCCATTTGTTGCCAGAAAATCCAACATTTCCACGTTGAATCCGACACTTCCTCGCACCACTCTGTAGATGTGGACAATAGTGTACCCCATAGAGATTAATAATGTGCTGCTCAGGAACCCGCTCATGTAAGAGGCCGTGATCGTCTGAAGTTCATCCACCTTGATAGACAGAGAGACAGAAATGAGGACTAGATGGAAATTTTCTTGAAATAAAAGCTTGCACACGAACATGCAAAGTCAAGGATGAAATATTCACAAAGCTGTAGGCTATGTTAAACACAAAAACAGAGGAACCAAATGTTTTGTTTACCTTATCCAAATGTTCCATAAGTCTCCCTATCTGATCATGAACACTTTGTTGCCATTGGAAACGACTGGAAGAAGTCCAGATATCTCTCGACTTCATATTGCTAATGGTTACTTTTATTTCTTCAACTGCCCTATGCATAAAGGACACAAAGAATTTCAGCGACACTGTGAGAATTAGAACAACAGTCAATCCTCCATAAAAGATGGAACAAGAGTTGAATAATCCCAGGAGGTTCCTGTAGGAGATGCTGCTCGTAACATCTATGAGTGATCTAACAAAGAAATAAAGATGACAAGAGACACACACGGCGAATTGAGCTTCTGTCAAAATCGTCAGCACAGAAGGCTGGATCCTACACCAATGCTCATCTGCATTAAACACAGCTATGCCACGAACAAACGCGGCCAAGTCTTTGGCTCTCCAGATACATAACAGAACTCTGATGTTGTAACTGACGATAATAAATCCACCCGCCAGAATCATGACAATGATACCCGTTGTCTCTGCAGTGTAAATCTGATTCCAAATCGTTGAGACAATGATGCAACAGTAACTCAAGTTGAGACAATTGGCTAAAACGGTCCACAGTACTGTGTAGACACCAATGCTCAGGCAAAACTGTTTGCCTTTCTTCCATGAATACGGGAAATATCCACAGATTTGGAGGACCCGCAAGAAGATCTGGAGTGTATACCAGTTGGAGAGAGATTTCGGGGCCATGATCATTTCCCCGAATGGAAAGAAATGAGTTTGAATGACTTGTATAGCAGCTGCGTTTCTCTACACTGGCCAGAGACTAATGCGTAAATGTTTCTCCTCTCAACGTTTATGGACGATTTCAATTGTGATACAGGTTCGCTGGAATGGTAATTATTCTTCTAAGATCCAAATAGCTTGCATGCCCCAAAATGTCTTTGATTATTTTGTTCAATGTTATAAACAACGTACTATATCGCAAAACAAACTTTCACGACAATGGAGATCTAACAAAGGACTGAATACCACTAATCTATTTCATTTTTCCGGTAAGTTGATTAAACCCAGCGTGAGTCCAGATTAAGAATATACTATTGACAGTACAATTACTGCGAATTGATGGCGCAAAACATTGTTTTATTGTGTGTCTGTTTGGGGGGCTTTACGTTAGCTTTTTATATTATTGATATTTAACATTAAGCTTCGGTATTTCGGTTCGGTGGCTTGTGTGAGTAAAATTATTATTATTGTTATGTTTTTTTTTTTATTGTTATTATTATTTGGCGAGCGATTGTGACGCAGTTCCGGTAGGCCCTGCTGCTTCCTCCGGTGCCTTAGATGACCGCGGAGGTAGCAGCAGTAGGGGACTCAGCAGTATGAAGCTTCATCTGTGGTGGAAATGTGGGAGGTTGGGCTGTGGCACCCTAGCAGTACCAGCTGAACTCGGCTGGGTCCCTGGTTAGGCTGGAGGAACGTAGAGAGTAGAGGTCCCCTTTTTGTTTTGTTTCTTGTTGTTGTCGGCTACCCCCCAAAATTGGGGGAAGTGCCTTTGGTATATGTATGTATGTATGTATTATTTGGAGTGAACAGAGTTGGTATCTATTCAATTATGTCCCTCTGTCTATACTTTACATTGCGTTGTTTTTACAACTTGGCATCAAATTTCCCTTCACGGATTGTGTAGCCACAATAAGGCAGTTTCGAGTAACAAAATGGTAAACTTTTTGGAATAATGAATCAGAGATTGAAAGCAACCAAACCAGAAAGACAAAATGCCGGAAGTTATTTTGGCAAGAAATAAGAGATTGACCTTTGGGCTTCTAGTGTGCATACCTCATGAGGTAGTTCCCAAGTGCAGTGAGAGAGTGTGGCAATGTTTTAACCAAACGACAAAATTATGTTTTGCGAATGAAAGGTTTTTAAAAGACCAAAAGATTTATGTTTTGGTCAGAAACATTAACTGCTATTTTATAGAATTCAATGTTTCTCTGTTTCTAAACTTTTAACATTTTCTAGGTGAACAGGTTTAATAGATAGAATCTAAATTTCTTTATGCCATAAATTATCTATTCTAATTTATTTTTTATTACTTAGGTTTAAAACATATTACATTTTCGCTCTCGAATTGTTTCGGGCCAACTTTGCATGATTGTAGTTTGACTCAGTGGGCTGGTTAATCTTTCTTTTCATTAATAATAATAATAATAATAATAATAATAATAATAATAATAATAATAATAATAATAATAATAATAATAATAATAATAATATCTAGATAGTTGCAATACGGGACGGGTATTATGTTTGGAACGTGTAGTTTCCCTCGTTGAATGTCGCTCACCAAAACGCTAATTGATTTGTTAATTTGTGTACAGCTTTAATGGGACGTCTCAAAGTGTCATCTCGTGGAAAGGATTCAGGACATGAAGAAAGATAAAAAGATTTTTCACCACTAAGGAATTATGAATATCTAGCCAAATGGTATTTACTAAAAAATTTTAAACTACGATAAGAACAATCAAAAACTTTTGGTTTCTTCTTAATTTCTTTTTTCTAAGGATTTTAAGCACCGCACAATTAATCATGTCACTAAACTCAGCGAGTTTTTGCTGACTTGATTGATAATCTTGAACCAAGTTGAACTCTGAAGAAAGTTATATATATATATATATATATATATATATATATATATATATATATATATATATATATATATATATATATATATATATAGAGAGAGAGAGAGAGAGAGAGAGAGAGAGAGAGAGAGAGAGAGAGAGAGAGAGAGAGAGAGAGAGAGAGAGAGAGAGAGAAAAAAAGTCTGGATAACATCTTTCATGTTTATTGATGACGACGTTTCGTGACTCATCCCATTATCAAGGCTGAAAAGGACACGTAAAACATTATAAGGAAACACTCAGTAAAAAATATAGTTAAATATAGAATACAAAAAAAAAAAACAGTTTAAAATTAAATTTATAAACACAGGTATAAGTAAAAACTGGAAATAAAATAAAGTTAAGTAAAAGAAAAGTGTTTTAAAACTGAAATATACAAAAATTAAAATTGTCTAAGGAGACCAACCTATCTTGACTAAACTAGAGAACTGAGTGACTATCTTAAGGACAGCACTCAGGAAGAAAATTCTAAAGTTGTCAGCTTGAGCGATGTGGAGGGTGACAGAGGATAATTGGCTCTTTAGTTGAGGAGCCTGTTCTTTAATTATCAACGACTCTAATACTAGTAGAGAGGAGTTGTTTGGCGCTTGAGCAATGACTTCAAAGTTTTTATAAGTAATGCTAGTCTTGCATTTATATGTATGTTACAGTTGAGAACTCTTTGGTGTTGAGCACGCATCCAGTTCAATGGTTAACTCCCCGATTAGCATCAATGTGATTTTCAGCAGACTTTTTGTGGAACCCACATAATTTCCGAGATTACATCTCAGACAAGTAAACATATAAACTACTGAAGAACGCCTTAGATCGGGGAGAGAATCCTTAAATTTAAACGAGGATCCCACTGTCAGGGATCCTTGAAAATTAGTTAAACTAAGACAGGATAGTTTCCTTAGACAATTTTAATTTTTGTATATTTCAGTTTAAAGATATTTTTCTTTTAGCTAATTTGATCTTATTTCCAGTTTTTATTTGTACCTGTGTTTATAACTTTAATCTTAAACTTTTATTTTATGTATTTTATATTGAACTATATTTATACTGAGTGTTTGCTTACAATGTTTTATATGTCCTTTTTAGCCTTGATAATGGGACGAGTCCCGATACGTCGGCAACAATAAACATGAAAGATGTTATCCAGACTCTTCGTTCTCCTGTTTATTTAATCACTGAAGCTTTCCAGGTGTAACGACCTTCCTCCATATATATATATATATATATATATATATATATATATATATATATATATATATATATATATATATATATATATATATATATATATATATATATATATGTAACAACTACCAGGCTAATGAGGAATATAGATGGATAAAGAAGGAAACAAAGAAAATGTTATTAATTGCAAAGGGAGAAACCACGAGAGAGTTTTCTGAGATGATAGGAACAATGGAGGGAGAAAAGATAACCTACAGAATTGCAGAAGCAAGAAGAAAAAACAAACAGGATGTAGGATAAGTAGGAATTATTCAAGATGAAAATGGAACTTTCTAGATTGAGGAAGAAGTCAAGAGAAGATGAAAAGCCTAGTTTTCACAACTATTAAAACACTGAGAATGAGTATGAAGAACTAGAGAATGCTCCTCCAGTAGAAGGATCAATGATGAAGTTAAGAATGTGGCAAAGAAAGGAAAAGTAAATAAAACTGCTGGAAAATCACAGTTACCAGTAGAAATGAATGAGGCATTGAAAAATTTAGGTAAAGTAGGTGTACACATATTGGAAAAGATCTGGGATGTAGAGGATATGCCAAGGGAATAGGAAGATAGTTGGAGGACCAAATTGTCTAAACAAAAAGGAGACATGTAAAACTGTGGGAACTACAAAGGACTAAAGCTATTGGAGACTGTATTCAAGATACTAGAAAGAATAGTACAAGGAAGGTTGAGAGAGTAGATAGATATACATGAGTAATAGTTTAGGTTTAATAAATAGAAGAGCACAGTAGATGCTATTTTCATAGCAAGAGAAAGTCTAAGACAAGTATCTAGAAGGAGACATGAAAGTTTAGATGTGTTTGTGAGTATCAAGAAAGCTAGTATATTAGAGAGAGAGAGAGAGAGAGAGAGAGAGAGAGAGAGAGAGAGAGAGAGAGAGAGAGAGAGAGAGAGAGAGAGAGAGAGAGAGAGAGAAGTTTGTAAGGTTGGTGATTATGATATATGAAGGAGCAACAACCAGCATACAGAGAAATATGGGGAGACTGAGACAGCCCCTGTGGAGATTAGCCTCGATCAGGGAACTGCTCTGAGTTCATTCATCTTCTGTGTCATTATGGACACTACATCATCAGAATTAAAGAACAATGAAGAATTGTGGGAACTGGTGTTAGCTGATGATTTAGTCATTATAGCAGAAAAAGAAGAAGAGCAAAGAATATTTTTAACATGAAAAGGAGTCCTAGAAAGGAAAGGATTGAGATGAACATTTGGTAGACAGAGCTAATAATTAGTAGTAGAGAAAGGTTTGAATGAGTAAACATTCAAGTGGGATCAATATTAACAGAGGAGGGAATTACTGAGAAAGCAGTGAGACAAATAGTAGGAGAGGCATGGACTTGTTTATCAGACCTATGACTCAAAATGAAGATCTATAAGTCAGTTATCAAGACCATACTATTATATGGGGAAGAAACTTGGGAACCGAAGAAGAAAGAGGAGGGACTGTTGCAAAGAAATGAGGAGAATGGTGAGATGGATTGCTTGAATATCGCTACTGGAAAAAGGGAGAGAGTCAAAATATTAGAAGAATGTGTGGTATATGTAATGTAAAAGATAGGGCTAGAGAACCTTGTCTGAGATTCCATGGCCATGTAATAAGAAAGGAGGAGGTGGAATGAATCAAGAGAACAAAGAACATACCAGTAATGGGGAGGTGAAGTATGGGGTGTCAGTGGATTAGATGGATGGATGTGATGAGGAGGGATATGGGTGAACTAGGACTAAGGGAAAATACCAGGAATAGAAATAGATAGAGAAAGTTGACTTGAGCAGCCGATTTCGCTATACAGTAGGACTAATAATATTTAAGGAAGATCTAAAATATTGGTAACACCAGAAAGTCTCCCTGCGACCTAAAGTTTGGCAATTGTAAACAACTGACTTATGGAAATATTGAAAGTCATAACAGTGATACATATAATAAATTTACAATCCCTGATGCGTGATAAATCCTGTACAGTACCTCAGTTAGTTTCTAGTTTCAAAGTAGACCAATAAGCCAAACTAGTCTTAGTGGGGAAAGGAATGCTGTATCCTTCTGCCAAATATGTAAGTGCTATTTCTCCTCTTTCAAAGCACGACCAAGTATTGGAACGGAAAGGCTTCCGCACAAAGCAGCACAACACTCACCAGAAGCCGCTTGATAAGCAGCTAGCCAAAAAAAAAAATAAAAAGAAGTACCACAAGAAGCAAGCGATGGTTGTGGGGGAAGTTGGCTCACTAACTGAAGGTCAAATCCAGTACGTGAAGATCTGTCGAGGGGAGGACTTGAGGGTAACTATACTTCTGGTTGTTTGTTGAGTTTAAGAGATAAGCTAACATTAAAACCCAGTTTGTTAGCAGAATAGTCATTAGATTTTGTCAGTTTAATGATTGAGCATCTATGGTATTCATATTTTAGATTTTTTAATTTAATCAAATATGTATCTATGGTGGTCTGAAACATGTCTAATTTAGAAAGTGTACAAGCCATAGCATTGTTGATAGAAATTATAAAAGTCAGTTTAAGAGAATTGAGAATGCATCATTGTAATTGGTTACAGGCTATGGTAAGTGCAAATATTGCACAGCTTGTAGTTGCATAGAAGAATTTCTATAATGAATACTTAGTTAAAGAATTTTGTTTATTTTATGAACAATGAATAGCAATGAAGTTTAATGTTACTACATCCAGACTGCATATATATGCATATAAAACTGCTTATTTTGTGTCAAGTTTAATGTGCAGGAGAGTCATGCATGTTCACCCAATTGAAAAATGTATATGGCAATAATTATGGTCTTTCATATTTCAGAAACAACCGAATAGTAATAATAATAAAAAAAAAAAAACAGCATTTTGTGTTCTTCCTCAGGCCCCAAATATGACGTTCAACCTTTATTGTCGATACATAAATAATAGTTCACCCCAATTTTTAATCGGCCTACTGAAGATGGAAGTCCACTCGTTATCTCCCCACGTCATTACCATCAAGGGCGTGGTGACGCCTTCAAAGGCCAAGGCCCTCAAACAGACGGCCTCTCGTTTCTTGGAGAAATCCAGCACCTTCAGATACAACGGAGAGAGTGAAGTTAGCTACCAGAGAACTAGTTCCACGTAAGAAGTAATTCAGTTATAGAATCAGAGAAGTGAAGATATGTAATTGAATTTCCTTCCCAAAGGATTAAAGTATATGTTGTCATTAAAAGCCAATAACAGCTATGAGCCTAATCTATACCTTATGTGGTGAACTGAGGGCCATACATAAACATTTATGTTAACAAGTTTTTATGAAAAGAAACTTAATGAATATTTCATTATTACTAAACCAGATTTCCGTGCCTGTCTTCGCTAATAAAATTACACTAACTTAACCCAAATTTCTTCTTATACTTTTCAGTGCCTGGTTATATGAACACAATGACCATCACCTGCCTCTCCTCACTACTCGCATCGAAAGACTGACCGGCCTAAATGCAGTCCAGTACACTGGTAGTGAAACATACCAGGTAAGAGTAAAATGATCATGTAAATTTGGAAATTCTGAAGGTACAAAATACCAGTTGTGAGCCAAGTGCCGTGTCAGTGTCATGGATCGCTCGCCTGTCTGCCTGCAGTGCATAGAGTTATTAAAATTATAAATACAGTTAACTCCCCATTAACACGGTTCTGTTAACCCAGTTTAAAAGATACACGAGATCAAACATTCATAATTTTTATAATGACCTGCCAGCATCTGCTAACATCAAGAAAAAGACTTGCCTATGAACAGGAAGGCTGTATCCTTTTGGTACTACCCTCCCTAAGTTACATTATTGTGTGTGCATGTAGAAGAGATACACTAGACCTATGTTCTTTTCCCACCATTTTACTTTGCCATTGATAATGATAACAATATTCAGTGATGATTCTTTACTGAAGCATTTGTGTAATACCTGACAGGTCGTAAACTACGGCATAGGAGGGCACTACACAGTACACCATGATGCCACAGCCTCGAATCTTACCTACAATCGTATGGCTACTTTCCTCATCTATCTCACCGATGTACAGCAAGGCGAGTGTCCTTCATTTGCTTCATCATTGGAATCTCTATACTGTGCTTAAGGAATCATAAATTTGTTAAAGTCTCATAATTCCCTAAGATTGCCTAAATTGGTCACCCCCTTAGGTCTGCATGTATTTTGGAAAACATGTATATGAATTTTTATGATATTAGAAAAGCATTCCTGATCTATCATAGGTTGTTCCTTGACTATACGAGGGGGGACCCAAAAGTAACCGGAATTGTCATAGAATGTTATTCAGCTATTGTTACATGTTTATAGTCTTATCACCTTCAAAGTACTCTCCATTTGAAGCAATGCACCAGTCCAGACGTGTTTTCCACTGTTGAAAGCAGTTCTGGAAGTTATTTTTTTAATGACTCTGTCGTTTTCTTCTTAACCTCTTCGACGTCTGCAAAACGTTTTCTTTTGAGGACTTTCTTCATTCGGGGGAACAAAAAAAGTCACAGGGAGCAAGGTTGGGTGAATAGGGAGGGTGGGTAAGTAGGGTCATGCCATTCTTGGTCAGAAACTGTCTCACACTCAAGGCGGTGTGCGCTGGTGCATTGTTGTGATGAAGCCACCACCCTCCACTTTGCCACACGTCGGGGCGTTTCCGTCTCACGGAATCTCGCAAACGCTTCAGCACTGTCAAGTAAAGCGTCTGGTTAACAGTGTGACTTGTAGGAACGAATTCTTTGTGGATAACTCCTTTCACATCGAAGAAACAAATCAGCATCGTCTTGACACTGGACTTCGCTTGACACGCTTTTTTGGGTCGTGGTGATGTTGGATGTTTCCACTGGCTTGATTGCTGCTTTGTTTCTGGTTCGTAGCCGTAGCACCAGCTTTCGTCACCTGTGATGACCTTCGAAAAAAGGTCTGGATCAACTTCCAAGTGTTCTTTCAGTTCACGACAGGCATCCATTCGTGACTGCTTTTGACCGTCCGTGAGCAAGCGAGGCACCATTTTTGCTGCAACTCTTTTCATTCCCAATTCGTCGTTCAAAATTCGTTGGCATGAGCTCCAGGACACACCAGTCAAACCAGCAAGTTCATCAATTGTTCTGCAACGGTCTTTCAAGATCAGTTCATGAATTTTTATGATGTTTTCTTCCGTTCGAGAGCTTGAAGAAACAAATCAGCATCGTCTTGACACTGGAATTTGCTTGACGCGCTTTTTTGGGTCGTGGTGACGTTGGATGTTTCCACTGACTTGATGCTTCTTTGTTTCTGGGTCGTAGCCGTAGCACCAGCTTTCGTCACCTGTGATGACCTTCGAAAAAAGGTCTGGATCAACTTCCAAGTGATCTTTCAGTTCACGACAGGCATCCATTCGTGACTGCTTATGACCGTCTGTGAGCAAGCGAGGCACCATTTTTGCTGCAACTCTTTTCATTCCCAATTCGTCGTTCAAAATTCGCTGGCATGAGCTCCAGGACACACCACTCAAATCAGCAAGTTCATCAATTGTTCTGCGACAGTCTTCCAAGATCAGTTCATGAATTTTCCTGATGTTTTCATCTGTTCGAGAGCTTGAAGGTCGCCCGGAACGAGGCTGGTCTTCCAGTGACATTTGACCACTCTTAAAGTGTGCAAACCACTCAAAAACTTGTGTTTTACTCATGGCAACATCCTTGTACGCTGTTTGAAGCATAGCAACTGTTTCGGCTGCCGTTTTCCCCAGCAAAAAACAGAATTTCGTGGCAGCATGCTGCTCCTTCCTTTCAGTCATTGTAAAAATAGACAAAAAGGCATGAGGCACTTCAAAACAAATGTTAACCGTGAAGCTATACGAGTTCCAACGATGACGCCAGTTAACACACTGATGCCTGGGGGCTGCCTCAGGTAGCATCTAGTGGCGGAAGCCTGAACTACTATGGGCTTGTCAAACAGAAAACTATTCCGGTTACTTTTGGGTCCCCCCTCGTAGAAGATTTTGACAGAATTATTCGTATAGCATTTTTTAGTTATGTGTATATTGTTAAGGAAGACCGAAGTATTATTTTTGTGCAAGGCTACATCCTTCGTAAAACATTCAATCACAGGTGACTGTTGTGTTTTGCTTTATCATTTTGTTTGAAAAAGACAGTTTTGATGTTTGAAATGGAATTAGATTCAGCTCATTTTGGGGCATCAAATGATAATACAATTTTCATTTCCATATAAAATTATATTATAACCATTCCTTTATAAATTCAAACATTCACAAATCCTCCAGAGATTCATCTTGCCATAATTTAATACTATCTAACACTGACTTCAATCGCAGTACTTGAAGATATTGCCATACACCTCAACGTCAATTCAGATTGAATGTCCTCTTCACTGCATTTGATAAGAAGTTATCCTAAGATGGGAACTGATATACTTGTTACCGTGAACGTCATTAATTTCAGTAAGATTGAAAAAATAAATGTTTTATCAGAATAGTTTGTAAAGGCTCAATTTCTAAATGATTTACTTTTACTTCCACGTTCAAATGTCGTTGAAATATAGTAATGATTTAGCTTCAATTAAACTCTAATGTTCAAATATTATTTAATCTTAAAAGTCAATAGGATATAAACTTTATTTCTTGTTATTTTCAATAATAATAATAATAATAATAATAATAATAATAATAATGATAATAATAATAATAATAATAAATATGTGAGTGCATAGTCTAGAGAACTACCACTAAATACCACTTAGTACCCCTTAATGTCAAGAGGATTTGAAAACAGTAAATCGGTACAAGAACATAAAAACTCAAATTGGTTTATGAACATTTTATTGGGCTGTGAGAAAAAATTTACCTCTGAATACGCACTTTTTTAGGGCAAGTACTAACGAGACTAACACGTGATGTGCAGAAAACAGTCAGGTAGTACTGTAATGCCACCCACACAGCGTTCTCATGATTTTCAGCCCCCCTTTTTTCCTTAGCTTTCATTCCTTCTCCCTTACTCAGACCATACCTCTTTCACTTTCCCAATAGTAATCGTACCAGTATCACTTACAGTTTAGTTATTTTGTGAATGTCTTCGAGAGTGTTCTTTGTAGAGTTGTGACCATGTGTTCTTTGTTAAATTATACCGGTTTTTCAACGTTAAGTTAACAATAACAGTACAGTAAAGCATCTAAACAATTATCACCCACGATGAGTAAGAAAGATAATAAGGAGACAATAATGATAGAGATAAAAAAATAAATGAGTGAGAAGTATGTTCAAGGTACTCGTGGGGCAGACCTGGTAAAATGTACAATTGTACAAATCCATGATTTGTATAATTCTGAAGAAAAAAAAAATTAAAGTAATTGATGCTGCAAAAATTGTGCCGATATTTATGAAACAGCTGCCACATGTTCTTGATAACATTGAAAACTTGCTTCTCATCTTGATCAATGAAAACCAGTTAGCAGGAGATATGATTACTAAGAATATTATTTGTGAAAAGGTAAAGGTGTTGTACATTATGCTGACCTTGTTAAAAAAGTTAGTTAAATCAGCAGACAAAGAAGAGTAAACATTCAAAGCGAGACTTTAAGGCAGCAGAGGCATTCATTGTAGAATTTAGAAGATTCATGGATTCTGAGTCTGCAGCAATTGTTCAACTGTGATAGACAGGTCTTTTTAGGAAGATGTTCAGAAAGACCTTCATTACTGCAGAAGAAAAGACAATTTTCAGTCATAGGCCCATGAAAGACCATTCAAACCTGTTGTTTTGTACTAATGCCAATGGGGATTATAAAATCAAACTTCTGTGGTATAATTCTTATCGCCGGTATATATATTTTCAACTTCTTAAGTATTTCAGTTATTCTCTGTAAGGATTAAGGCAGGACCTCAATTTGTTATGTATCCCTTACAAAGGAGTAAGGGAAAGATGAGTGCTCGAAAAGAGATGTATTCTATATCAATTGAGACACACTGATTTGAATTTTAGCAGTTTAACTGATGTATGCATGGCATAAGGAAGACGTCACTACAATAACAGAAATGGAGTTGAATATAAGTTAAACTAAACTAAAGTAATATACAACATTCTGATGTATCACGTTGAGAATCCACGACCATTTAAAAAGTACAGGGTGCAGAAGAAGCAACTGAACGTTATGTGGGGGTCAGACAACAAGGCTTAGGTGACTTGTAATTTGGTTTGTGGAATGGATTAATGAGATTTTTGGTCCTGGGGTAAAAAAGTACCCTATGGAGAAGAACCTCCAATTTCGAGTCTTGTTGGTTATATATATTTCTCCTGCACATCCTCCAGCCATTGAAAATAACCTGATTTAGAAGTTAAGATTCATCAGAATAAATTTCCTACTACCAAACACCTGTCTAATACTTCAAACCATGGACGAGCAGACAATCTCAAAGTTTAAGAAGCATTAAACAAGGCAATGTTCCAGTAATGCTTCGAGATCAAAGAAGGGACCAACCTCACCCTCCGAGAGTTTTAGAAAGAACATTTCCACAATATCAGCGTCCTCAAAATTATTGATAAAGCCTGAGGAGTCACTAACAGAACCCTCAATACTGCATGGAGGGAACTATGGCCTAAATACATTCCTGAATGTAACCTTGAAGGGCAGTTGACAATGAAATTGTGTCCTTTGGCAAGACAATACATTAAGAACTGGACAAAAACGACATAAATTATCATCTGGACGAGCCTGGTGATCAGCTAAACACCAAGATGCTGGTGGAGTTGCATAAGGGCCAGCAACAAAAGGTAATGAAGGAGATTTCATGTGAGGAGGAGGGACAGCGTCTAACCTCTGACTTCACGAGACATTAGGGAGATTTCAAGAATATGGAAAACTGCAAAATTTTGTAGAAACCCATCACGCAGATAAGGCTTCAGGAGGGCAATCAGCGAACCTATATACGGGCAATGTAATGTTGCATTTCCATAAATTCTTAAAGAAAAGGCAAAAACAGTCATCACTAGATAGGTTTATTGTAAAAGTGGAATGTAAGAGTGCAATAAAAGACAATAAACTGTACAAAAAGCACAAATGAAGTGATTCACTTATTGAATTGTGAATGCCATTCAAGAAAGATAACTCCTGATGTTTCACCAGAAACTCTCATAAAGGGAGATTTGTTCCTTAAATAACATTAAAAACCTTTGGTATATTATTTTAATCATTTGATTTAACAAAGAAATGAATCTATAGGGTGTCCCAAAATAATGTATGCACTCTTTG
This sequence comes from Palaemon carinicauda, assembly GCF_036898095.1. NCBI lineage: Eukaryota > Metazoa > Arthropoda > Malacostraca > Decapoda > Palaemonidae > Palaemon > Palaemon carinicauda. Next base: position 32,777,503 of record NC_090745.1, read on the forward strand.
GATTGTTACAACTTGTTCAATTTATTGATATTAACGTGGAAAACAGATTCACAGGAGAGAAACAATACACATTTAAAGATTCTGAGAGTTCAAAGTGAAAAAGTAAGGATACATGGGGCAATTTGAGAATGTTAGAAAAAACAGATCAACTCACATAAAGTGTTCAAACTGGTTGCCGTTCTGCTCAATACACTTTTCGCATCGTGAAAATATGGAACTACAAACTGTTAGTAGCATTTCTCTCGGTATCAGAGTACATTCTTCTTCAATTGCCTCTCTAAGTTCGTCAATTATTTTAGGTTTTCTGCTGCGCACGCTTCAAAATGTGATGGACGCTCGATTTTGGGATACCTATTTCATGTGACAGTTGACGAACAGATTTTCGTGGGGAATTGTGAACATTAGCAATAACATCTTGCTCTTTAGTTGGGCATGTCAATGTTCTTTTTCGTCCTGAATGTCCATTTCTCATGCACTGGAGGGTCCCAAGATTTTCAAAGTTATCTAGGATTCGTGAAATGGTGACGCGTGTTGGGGCATCTCTGTGGAACTCACTCGTAAATCGTCTTTGCACTTCAGCTTTATTTCCACATTTCTAGAATGTTTTCCGAACAAATTTTTTGTTTGCTCAAACGTAAGCACAGTATCCGTCATTCTTAAACCAAAATCCAATCTGAAATAGAAAAAAAAGTTTATTAGCTATTCAAAATCACATAGTGTGTATACATTATTTTGGGACAATCTGTTATAATCATAAATGTGATTTTATCATTCATTCATCTATTTCACTTATCGAGTAGGTTACGTAAAAATAAGTTTGATCAATTTCAATTGATGGATATACTTGATTATTTTCTTACTTTAATTGTTCACAGGTTTATTTATTTGTTTGATAATTTTCCTTCTGGCCAGGAGATTCGACTGTCTTTCCATGGCTGGGTTTTGGCGTCAAACCAAGCAAAGGAATGGGCCTCCTTTGGTACAACATGAAACCTTCTGAAGTTCGAGACGACATGTTACAGCACGCAGCTTGCCCAGTCCTCTTCGGAGACAAATGGAGTAAGATTTATTAATTTTCTATTCTCATAAATGTTTCTTAATTACATATTGTTATGTATTATTGTAATAATGTACTATATTATTTCAAGTGTTACAGGTATTGCGCAACATTGCATCATATTGCATGAATAAAACATGTTATGCTTTGTACATAATTGTAATGATTTGTTTTGGTATTAGGATTCAAACATTTGTTGATTACCTCAGAGATAGGATGTGATTCTTTATAGTTTTGTACTGGAGTAGGATTTAAGTCTTCTCAGAGCGATGCTCTTTTGTTTAGAAATGTTTTGGTTTTGTCAGATTGTGTATGACGCTCCACACACACTTAGGAGTCAGCTGTCACAGAGCAATGTAGCCATAAGATATTAAACTTATATTTTAAGAATACCAACGTATCATTAAATTCCACCAAGAAAAATTGACGACCAAAGATGGGATCAGCTGAAAAATAATTACTAACAATTCTTCATCTATGTTCCAGGTAATTATTATTATGGTTAATAGAAACTTCCTATCAACTCATACTTAAAACATATGCCTGTAGAAAATTGTATTCTTCTGTAAGACTCTAATAGCAATATTGTATTTTTCTAGTAATTAACAAATGGATAACATACGGTGGCCAGTTAACCAGAGTTCCTTTCACAATCAATGAGGAAGACCAAGTACAACAACCTCTTACATAAGACCAGCACTCAAGATTAGTAGTGTGACCGTGGTGTTTGAATAGTGATCAGTCTAGTGAATAGTGTGAAAATATAAACATGAACTAGCACCATTGATCCTGCTTGTAACACTATATATTCCTCTATCAATCAGCTGTTGGCGCAGTCTTAGAGTTGGGACACAGGAAGGGCCTAGGCTTCGAAGTTACCACTATGTGTAGGTTATTATTGAAAAGTGTTCCAGATATTCAGTGATTAAAACCAATAAACTTTAGCATTTGTGACATAAGTAAGGAATGCATGCATCATCTTCAAACGCAACATAATAATAATACAGATTGTTTAGAGGCACAATTATGTTAAATTAATCAACTTGACAGTAAGAAAACATGTAGTCACAAAAATGTATAAGTGGTGGAGCTTATTTTCTTGTTTGTGTAACATACTCAAAAGTCAAAAACTGTTTATATGGGTAAATATATCAGTAAATGGGAGGAAATGAAATCCTTTATACAAATGTGTATCATTTAGATTTCCCTCTTAAGTCCTCATCTACATATGCTAAGTAAAACTGTTTTTCATTGGCCAACATTCTGCAAAGGGTATCTTCAAGAATGCTATAAGGAGAAACCTATTCAATCTTAGTGTGTTATATTCAATAGTTTTTGTCGTTTAAGTTGATTGAAGTTAGACGGTGGTTACTGTGTATGCAGCATAGAAGAAAATGGAGAGAGGTCATTTTTCTTTATTTGTTTGTATGTTGCTCGTTGTATTACATGGTTCCCCTCTTGAAACAGACATACTTATGAGAGATGGTGACTTGTCTTAGAGAGTCATACTGTTGGTGGGTTGTCTAGCAGGTGAAATGAAGGTTTTAGGCAATAAATGGTGATTCAATTCTTTCTTCTGTGAATGTCTAGGAGGAAAGCTTTCAGAGTATGATAGATCACAAGGAATGGACCCATATATAGTGGTTTGCAAGCATCGGTGAGCATGAAGACGTGTGTTGCAGTGTGTAGATCTTTTTGTACGTGCTGCTTTGGTGGGGGATTGTAAGTGTGGAGACAGGGGATAGATTTCCCCACAGCATGACTTAGGTACTGGAGATCATCAAAGGAGGTGGTGGAGAGAAGAAAATTCTATAGGGATGACCAACAGATTACCATGCACCATTTCAGCCATTTAGACAACCATGGTGTTCATGAGAGTGGTCCTCAGTTCAAGGAGCATCTGGAAAATTGTAGTAACCAATTGGAGTCTGTGCAGTAGGATATCAAAGCTGCTTTGAGGGTACAATGGGAATGTCCCACCAATTCCTTGGTAGTCTGATGTAGGGTGATGCCGAGAAGATGGTTTAAAAATGACCACAATTATTGAGAGATGAAAGTGGTACCCCTTCAAAAGCAATATGCCATGGGATGCTGAGTCTTTCTACCCATCCAGAAAGTAAAGCAGTAGTACATGAGGTGGATGTTGCATCTTGCAGGGGGTTGGCTTAAGGCTAATCAGTGGAGCTATCAATAACTGTGAAAAGATAACAGTGCCATTATGACACTGGCAGGTGGTCAACCACACCAATATGAATGTGGGTAAAACAATGCTGAGGTTAATGAAAAGTATCCACGACCGAAATTGTGTGTTGATACCCCTTTCGAAGTTTGACAGAATGTACAGGCATGGAATAAATCCATAAAATTTTCAGTAGTAACGCCATGCCATATGAACTTCCACTTCGGTAGCGTAATTGCAACTAACTTTATTTTGATGCAGCGCGAGTATAAGTACTAGCTATTCCAAGCAAGACCAACACAAAAATCCAAATACAATGATTCAAATACATGCAGGAATAGACAGGCTATCAGTGTGAGAGGAGAGTATTAATGATAATGTACAAAAAAAAAAGAAATACCGTTACAGTGTATGAGGGTGTGTAAGACAAGTACAGTACATGGCTCTCCCCATAGAAAAGACATACATGTGAAGTAGGCCACCCTGCTCTGGAGAGGTGCACTGTAGGCGGGTCATCTTACAGAAGATACACAGGTTTGAGGCGATCAATGGAGACCCAATTTTCTTTGCCCCGAACCTTCATTAAAAAAGCCTTCATTGTTTGACAGTTCATGAGGAAATGGCCCATGTAAGAGGTGGCTTGCTGGTGTCGTAATGTAGGAAAACGTACGATGCCTTGTGCAAATTTGTTGGTATGTGTTGCTTTCCTATGGGTTTGTAAGTCTGACGGCATGGAGTAAATTTTCCCAGAACGTGACGTAGGCGCTGGAGATTTTCGGAGGAGGTTGCAGATGAATAAAATTCGGCAGGGATGATAAATGGGTTGCCAAACACCATTTCAGCTCTTAGTTCCAGGAGGACCCAGAGAAGTTGGGTTAACCAGTTGGAATCCTTGCAGCAGATCATCAAAGCTGCTTTGATGGTACTGTGAAATTTTTCAACCTTACCATTACCTGCAGAGTTGTATGCGGTTATTTGATGAAGGGTAATACCCAGGAGATTTGCTAATGACGTCCACAATTGAGAGGTGAAAGGGTACCCCTGTCAGAAGTAATATGCTCAGCGTAAGGCAGATGCACACGAGGCAGAGGTTACAGTTTCCATGAGAATGGCTTCAGGCCAATGAGTGGAGTGGTCAATGACTGTAAACAGGTAACGATGTCCTTGTGATGTGGGTAGGGTACCTACAGCATCAACATGAATGTGGGCAAAGTGCCGCTGAGGTTGAGGAAAGGTGCCCACTCTTGAATCCGCATCTCAATGTACTTTTGAGGTTTGGCATGAAGTACAGGCGCAGACCCAATTCTTAGCATCCTTAGTAATACCATGCCAAATGAACTTTGTCTTCAGCAGCTGTGCAGTAGAATGGCACAGGGGATGTGAAAGGCCATGAATGAAATCAAATATCTGTCAAGACATGGGAGAAGGTATCAGTGGTACAGGTCTTCTAGTACTGGCATCACATAGGAGGGTGGCGTTGGAGTTGTCGAGAGGGACATCCTCCCAACAGAGAGATATGCAGGATGTTCAACAGGCTTGGAACTCTTGATCTTTTCATTGGGCTTCTGCCAAGGTGTTGTAATTCAATCCCAGATGAATGGCAGCCAATGTGTTTCCTAACAGAGCATCGGCAATGGGATTAATTTTCCCAGGGACGTGATGAAGGGTAAAATAGTATTCAGTCACAGCGGGGAGATGTCGGCATTGACGGGCATACTAGGCGTCGGGCTGTCGAATGAAGGTGTGCACTAGAGGGATGTGGTCCATGCAAATGACGAAGGGCGTACCATCCAAGAAGTGTCGATAGTGATGAGCAGTTAAGTGCACCACAAGCCATTGATCACCTCCTCAAGCGACTGCCCCAATAGAGACGTTGCTGGCATCAGTGGAGAGGAGAGATGCATGTTGCATGGGAAAAGTTTGAGCAGCAGCGGTTGATAGGGCATTCTTTGCATTGCAGAAGGCCGCTTCTTGAAGGAGACGCACCTTCAGGCCTTTTGGCTGGCCCTTGAGGGGGGCGTAGAGGGGACAAGAGTGGCGGGAATGGCTGCTAGGAAATGGTGATAATAGTTGATCATGCCCAAAAATTATTGCAGTGCTTTGATGGACGGGGTAGCGGGGAAGTTTTGTAAAGCTGGTACCTTCTCAGGAAGGTGGTGGACTCCTTTAGGAGTGATGCGGTACCCCAAGAATGATACTTCGTTGTTAGTAGTTAGTTGTAAGTTGTTAATTTAAATTGTTATGTAGTCACAAGGTTGACTGTTCTAAAAATTGTTTTTAATAAATATTGTTAAGTTTTCCCAAGTGTTTTCGTTTTACTACCTGATATTTTTGTGTACACTCACCTCTCTTATCGTGCAATAAAGAACTTGCACCACGGCCCAACAAGGGTCGTAACAGCACAAAAAGTACAATTGTTGTACCGGACGACAAGACCGTTCTGTTGAAGGTGGTCAAGCACGATGTGGAGGTTGTAGGCGAGCAATACTGGTCATTTGCCTGAGGGCGAGCGAAGCCTTCTGATCCCCCAATGGTTGTTGAGAGAGCTGAAAAAGTTTTGCTATGCGGCCAGCTGCTGTTGGCGATTACTGCTTCAGGAGGTATGATTTGAGGATGTAGTACATTATTGGTGTGTCTCCTTGTTCACACAGCCAATTGAATATTTCCTGGAAAGTGTCCTCGGGGATAGCCGCAAGAACGCAATGTGCTTTGGTGCTTGACTGGAACTGGTGAACGCTTCTTTGAGGTCGAGGGACGGTAGTTTCTGATGTGGCATTGGTAGTAGAGTCAGTGTGGGCAGGCGGTACCATCAAATAAAAAGACACAGCAGTGAGGAGGAAAGGCGGGAGGGAGTTGGTCACTATGCCTGGTCACCAGTGTACGAGTGAGCAGTTAGGTGATAACAGAGGTGGCATAATTGCAACTGACTTTATTTGGACGCAGCATGAGTTTGAATACAAGCCGTTTCAAGCAAGAATAACACAAAATTTCAAACACAATGATTAAAGTACATGCAGGAATTGACAGGTTATCAGTGCAAGGTGAGAGTAATGATGATAATGTACAAAAAAATAGAAATACCATTAGAGTTTATAAGTGTGAGTGATATACGTGAGTACAAGATCAGCACGAGAGGCCATGGATTAATTGAAACACCTGTTGGTGCATGGAGGCAGGTATCCACAGGTGTGGCCTACCAGTACTGACATCACAGAATAGGATGGCGTTGGACACATCGAGGCTGATGTCTTCCTAATGGAGGGACATGTTAGATGTCCTGCAGGTTTAGTACCCTGGGTCCTTGCGTTGGGATTCTCCAATGGTGGATGGTTGCTAGATTGTTTCATTGGTGATGGGATTCAGATTACCACAGATGTTTTGAATAGTAATTGTATGCAAAATTGGCAGAGATGTTGCCGTTGATGGGCAGACCAGGCATTAGACTGTTGAATGAAGGTATGCACAAGGACATGTGGTTCATATGAATGATGAAGGGTATACCATCTAGGAAGTGTCGGAAGTGACAAACAGCCAAATACACCACCAGTAGTTTGTGGTTAAAGGTAGAGTAGCTAGATTCCACCTTGGAAATTTTCTACTCAAGAAGGCCAACAGGCGAGGCGATTCGTTTCTTTGAGTACTGTCCCTATTATGACATCACTGGCATCAGTGGAGAGCAGTAAGGGTGCAGTTGACACAGGAAAGGTAAAAACAGTAACATTGATAGGGTTTTCTTTACATTAAAGAAAAATGTCTCCTAAAGAGGCCCCACTTCAGGTTGTTAGGCTTGCCCCTGAGGGAGTCATAGAGGGGAGCAAGAGTAACGGCAATGGCTTGTAAGAACTGATGATAATAGTTCATCATGCCAAAGAGCTCCTGCAGTGCTTTGACAGTCAAATGTGTCAAGAACTTTTGTACTGCTGATACCATCTTAGGTTGGAGGTGAATGCCCTCAGAAATAATGCAATGACTCAAGAAAGCAACTTCCTTGACACCAAAGGTACATTTGAAGTACCTTTCAACATTCTGTTTTTTTTGCAGGTGGTGTAGGATGATGTGTAGTTGACACATTTGGTCTTTGAAGGGAGAGGATAAGAGAATATCATCTGCATAACATACACAGAAGGGAAGATCCCTTAAAATGTCATTCACGAGTTCTTGAAATGTGACTCCTGCATTAGTGCATTACAAAGGCCAAATTAGGAATAATTGAAAGTATGTGTGCCGAAAGGGGTGGTGATTTTAGTCTAGGAAATGTCTTCTGGGTTCATGGGACCTGGTAATACACCTTCAGGAGATTGAGGGTCGAAACTGCTTTAGTACTATGACAGTAGGTAGTGAGGTCTGCAATGTTGGGGAGGGGTAGGTCGTCTGTTTTGTCTGTATGTTAAGACAAATGTAATCCCCACAAGGATGTAGGGATCCACCCTTCTTCAGGTTGATGTCCAGGTGTGACAACCATGAGCTTGAGCCCATTAAACCAAGGTCCATTTCTTCATTTTCGGTAAATTCGCATTTAGCAATTGTCAAACAGTCTAGGGCCACATATCTGATTCTTGTAAACACTGGGGCCCCCAATGTCTTGATACGGTGACAAGTGCAGTGATTGGTTGGAACCATGGGCGTCTAAAAGTTCTGGGAAGAAGACATTGTGATATGAAGTAAGATGGATGGTGTAGTCATCTTTGGGCTTACTCATGTGAATAAGGTCTTAGGGAGCAGCTGATAGATGTGCAGACGAGTAAGAGCTGGCGTTGATTAAGCATTGACATGTGACATCAATCAGGAGATGGAAATGGGCGAGGATATCTGCACAGAAGAGAGGCAGTGTAATGTCAGTGATGATGAGATTCCACCAGTAATGGCTGCCCCAAAATGGTAGTGTCAGCATCTCAAAACCATGAGTAGGGATAGCAGACTTGATGACAGCCACAAGGCTGACACCAACAGACTTAAAATTACAGGGTTGTGCCCTTGAGGGAACGTGGCAGAAAGGAAAGTCAGAGACTAATATCTACCAGCAAGTATACATTAGATCCTGAATTATAAAAAAAAAAAAAAGAGATTAGTTAATGGGGTAGCCACCACCACAAGTGATGGCCTACTTGCACAATTTTTACCATTGACATCCAGTAGCACATTTCTTAGCAGTAGCCCAATACCTGGAGTGGTAGGTAGTAGCACAACTGAGGGCAAGAGATGTCATCCATTAGCTGTTGAAAGTGTTGATTGGGACATGAAAATGGGGTGGTATAGGTGCATGGTGGGTGGCTTCGTTACTGCCAAGGCATGTCATGAGAAGGCCATCAATATTCTGCAGCATTGACCTGGCTTCAGACAGCATTGAATCGTTGTCATCCCTGGTCAGGAGTGGCATTGTTGATGGAGTTCTTGATGGTTGGGAAGTGGTTGTCCATAAGGGCGTCAACTATAGTCAGCGTGTCCTTTATGAGCAATGCGTCAAAACCGGGAATGGTAGGTTACACTGGCACTGTGGAGAGATGTTACAAAACAAACCCCACACCCTTGAATCACTCTCTCTGACAAATATCTCAGTACCACAAACTTCCCCCTTACATTATCACAAACCAGACTCTTGGAGAGTAAGAAAAGTAAAACTCACCATGACCTTAATATTATACTTCTAACCAACTAAACTATTCAAAAGAAAAAAAAAATAACAACTACACTCATCACTATAATGTCTAAAACTAAATTAATCACTTAATACTAAAAAAACAACCACACTCAAATAACCCCCTCCCCCCCCGCAAAACAATTCCAGATTTAACACTAAAACACAAACAAACAAAAACACCAATATACATATATATATGTATATATATGTATATATATATATATATATATGTGTGTGTGTGTGTGTGTATGTTTGTGTATGGACACCATCATCCACACAAGGGCCAACAGTCCTTTATACCCCAATGCCACAACTCTGTGGCCAGCGGAACACTTTCTGGCAATCTGACACAACTGCCTAAATTGATCGGGTCATGGATATCATCATCATCATCATCATCAATTTGAGCTCAGTACACCAGCCGGGTCATCAACAGTTGTACAGTTCTCCAGAGCATTCTTATAAAAATCGTCCATGACATGCCTGGTCAGCAACAATAAAGTCCACATTAAAGAAATTAGCTCTCCAAAGGAGGAATTTCAGTCTGATAAAATAGATAATCACTTTCAACACACTACCTCTGGCTGCAGTCAAAATCAAAAAAAGCATTCGCACAAGACATTCAATACTGTCTTAACCTACTCTGACAAAATGAATATAAACAAAAAACTTCAATTATACCAACGGTATTTTTCACTACAAACAATCATTACATTAACAACCTCTCTCTCTCTCTCTCTCTCTCTCTCTCTCTCTCTCTCTCTCTCTCACACAAGGATTTGGCAACAACGAGAAAAAAAATAATCCTCCACAGCACGAAGCAGATTCAATTCAGAGGAGAACCATCTGAGACCTGAAAAATCATGACTATATGGGCGACTGGCAAAGGTGAGTACGATGCTGCTTCAGTACGTATAATGTGAGGACATCATACTGTACTGAATGGGGGTATTCCTTCGCTTCCAAAGCCAATCAGAGATTTCTGAGAAGGTACCATCAGGGATCACAGTGGGAATGTAGTCTACTTTGCTGGTTGAGCGGGTCACGCTCTTAATGCAGAACTGAACCTCGGTAAGCTGAAACCAGGAATACACATCTCTACTGGTGAAGGGCGGGAATGTCATTGTGGAATCATGGATAGATGAGTTGGAATCAGTGGTGGACAACATTAGAGACTACACCAAATGAAGTGGTGAGCTGAGTGGTGGACTGTTTATTTGAGGCACTCCATAGGTCATCAGTGGGATGGGTAATGGAAGTATGAAATTGGTGAGTTTCCAAATAAATAACTTTATTTAGTGAACAACACAGGCATTTGTAGACCCACAAAGGATCACATAAGGGCATCAATTACATAAGTACATTCAATGGCTTTTTTGTCAATAATGATGACATTAGCATAAATTACTGTGTACTAATTTCAACAACTTTCGTCATTTAAGTTGATTGTAGTCGGATGGCAGTTACTGTGCATTGTGCATAGAAGAAAATGGAGAAAGGGTATAATTCTTTATTTGTATGTACATTGCTTGCTGTATGTTCACTACAGGATTTATGAAGTTTGACTGGAGAAACTATTCAGTGTCACGATGCAATTGGGGGAAACTGTGTCCTGTGAGGTAGTTATTATCAAGAAAAAGTAACAGTTCTTTATAGGATAATTATGATTCATAGAAGACCTGAAATGATCAAATTCACTCATAGGTTTTTCAGTGACTTCAATTCTTACTTTTTGAAAGACTTTAAGTGTCAGAAGCTGGCAAAACAGGAACATCTGTTCTGTAGCTCTAAATGGCCAAAATATATTTGTAAGAAAGGGGTTCTCCATCTGATGAAGTGTCTGATCTATTCAGTAAGACACAAGACAGGACGACATCATGGAGGGAACTGTCATTTATTTCGAAGCGCATGCGCGGACCACAACAAGTACGGTGCGCCATATGTACCATATACAACATCTCCCCTTTAAGATTGTTTGATAATTATCCAAAGTTAACAATTCATTTTCCACTTAAGAAACATAACAGTTTTAAGAAGTTACATAATCCATTTCCTCCCTACAGGTATTTGTGATACTACAAATATAGTGACCCAGCAATCAAATATAATACACTACATGGCAAACACAAATAAACTACAAGGCTCAACACTTATCCACAATTAACATATGACAAATGTTGTGAATGTCTCTTGAACATTAAAACACGAACATTATTAGTTAAATGTAACATTAACATGGTGTTAACACTAAGTACACGTTCATTTTATGTCATTGACATGGTTGAGATGAAAATAAAATAATTTAATAATAAACCATATCGGGTTGTTCGGTTGTTTTTGTCATTCTTCCCGACGTTCTTGGAGTCACTTTGGGGTTTGTTTGGCAGGTGTCGGGGGGTTTTGGGGTGGACCTTTGGTAGGGGTAGGGATTGGTGGTTCGGGCGCAATCGGTCGTGGTTCTGTTTGAATTCGTAGGGTGTCAGGTGGTTCCGGACCCTTCTGTGGTGGTGACTCTCCGGTGGTGCTGGTATGAACTAGAGCGCTCCGATTGCGTCGAATAACACTTCCGTTCTCCATAGCTACCCGGTAAGATCTAGGGTTGGTCATCTGCTGTTTGATTTCACCGTAGCTAGACTGGTCTCTCTCAAAGACTTTATCTCCTGGGGTGAGACAGGGGAGCTCCACAACTCTATGATGGGGTCATGCGCTTTGATGTACTGATTCTTGTACTCTTCTTCTCCTTCCTTGATCTTCTGATGGTCTGGTACCTGTGGTATCAGCTTAGCTGGAGCTGTCGGGACGGTAGTCCTTAGGTGTCAGGACATAAGGAGCTGACTTGGTGACTTGCCATTGTAGAGCAGTGCCGATCTATAGGCAAGTAGTCAGAGGTAGGGGTTTTGGTTTTTACTCAGAATCGCTTTCGCTGTTCTGACGGCTCTTTCTGCTTCTCCGTTGGCTTTTGGATACTGCGATGATGAGGTGTAAACCCCCAGTCTTTGCTGAATTCCTGGAACTCTCTTGATGCATACTGAGGTCCATTGTCGGATATTATAACCTTGGGAGCTCCATGAGTGGCGAAGACTTTGCAAAGCTTCCGGATGACAGCTTGACTAGTGGTAGATTCTAATTCTTTGAACTCGAGCCATCTAGAGCTGTAGTCTATTATCAACACATACTGCTTCTACTTGTACTCGAACAGGTCAGTTCCCACTCTTTCCCAGATTTCGTTGGGCAGTGAGAGTGCCAGGAGTGGCTCGGTTGGTTGGTCACGATGCAGGATGTAGGTTGAACAGCTTCTGCACATTGCTTCTACCTGTGATATGATAGACAGCCACCAAACACTTTCCTTTGCACGGGCCTTGCATTTGATCATACCCAGGTGTCCAGAGTGGAGTTTCTCCAGGATATTCATCTGGAGTGACCGCAGGATGACTAGACGGTCGTCAAACATCAAGATCTCGTCGTTGATGGTGAAGTGTGGTGCCTTCTCCCAATAGGTCTTGAGGAGCGGTAAGTTGGGCATCACAGGAGGCCAGCCTTCTTTCACCCACTTCCGGATCTGCGTACAGACTGCGTCGTTTTGTTGGGCTTCTCTGATTTCTTTGAGTCTCTTGTCATTGGCAGGCAAGTGCTGGATCACTGAATCCTTGAACGCCTCTGTTTCCAGGCAGAAAATATCTTCTTCCTTGGAGGGCTTCCCAACAGGTGCTCGTGAGAGGGCGTCAGCGGTCTTCTGATATACCCCTTGGACGTACTTCACTTCCGGTGAGTATCTCATGAGCCTTAGTCAGAATCTGAGGATGAAGGCTGGAAGTTTGGACAGGTCAGTTGTTGTGAGTAGTGGTACAAGCGGTCGGTGGTCTGTTTCCACGGTGAATTTCGAGCCAAGCACATAATCTGAGAATTTCTCGCATGCCCAGGTTACAGCTAGTGCTTCCTTTTCTATTACCGCGTATCTCTTCTCTGTGTCAGTAAGGGACCGAGATGCATAGTATATCGGGTATCGGATGCCGGTGCTGTCAGTTTGGAGAAAGACAGCCCCAAGGCCATCTTGGCATGCATCTGCTGCAATGACACATGGTATGTTCAGGTCACAATGGGCCAGGACTTCAGTTGAGGACAGCATGCGATTGATGGTGTCGAAGGCGTCTTGTTGAGCCTTGTCCCACATCCACATTTGCTCCTTCTTCAGAAGTTGCCGAAGAGGCTCGTTCACTCGGGCTAGTGTCAGTATGAATTTGGCGAGTTGGTTTGTTATGCCCATAAACCGCTGTAGCTCTGTGATTTTTTGAGGCTCTGCTAATTCCTGGATGGCTCGTGTCTTATCTGGATCGGCGCCGATGCCTTCTTTGGAGACGACATGTCCAAGGAACTTAAGCACGGTTGGTTGAAACAGCATTTGTTTTTCAACGTCATTCCAGCATCTCGCAGCCTCATCAACACATTCCTCACTCTCATCAGGTTCCGGTTTTGTCGCTGCATGAATCAGTATGTCATCCATATGACAGATTACCCCTTCTATCCCATTTAGGATCTTCGACATCAGTCTCTGGAATACTTCCGGCGCCGAACTAATGCTGAAGGGCAGGCGATTGAAACAGAAGCGCCCGTATGGCGTGACAAAGGTTGTCAGCGGTCTGGAGTCTGAGTGCAGAGGGATCTGCCAGAAGCCGACGTTTGCATCTTACTTGGTAAAGATTGTGCTTCCCCTAATCTTCGCCAGATTGTCATCTACCTTTGCCATCGGGTGAATTTCTCTCCTGACTGCTCGGTTCAGTGGTGTCAGGTCCACACATATGCGGATGTCTCCTGATGGTTTTGGGATGACGACAATGCCGGAACACCATTCGGTTGGCTCAGTCACTGCAGAAATTACGCCAGACTTCTCCATCTTCTCTAGTTGATCTTTCATTTTGGGAAGTAATGGGTGTGGTACACGCCTCGGTGTGTATAAGCATAACGGGGTGGCGTTGTCTCAAAGCGGAATCTTGTACGTCTCTTTGAGCAGGCCAAGCCCCTTGAAGACTCTGGGGAACTCCTCCTTGAAATCTTGGGACAAATCAACTGCGTATACCGTGGAGGCCGGTGTGAGTAGGGCTAGCGCCTGTATAGGTGATTTAGAGAGGAGGTTTTTAGACTGATTTCTCATCACATAGACATCTTCACGATGTGTGCGCTGACCCGATTTGATCTCCGCTTGCCGTAGAACTCCAACGATTAGGTGGTTTAGGCTGACTCCTCCAGGGCCTCGGAACTGGTCGTTCGATTTGGATAGAACTAGACCTTGCGTCCATGGTGTCAAGTCTCCCACGACACATATCCTGGACCCACTATCGAGTTTGAATCCCGTTACGTGGTTGTTGATTTCTACATCAGTTGACCAGAAATCGTCATCGATCCCATCTACGCTAATCACTTCACCAAGAAACATCGTTGATGTAGAATCTCCAACCGTGATTTCGTTGCTTTCATTGAGGTACTCATAAGTACTTGGCATTTATTCAATTTCGTGAGTTGCCTTGCTTCGGCAGGCTGTGGCCCAGTGGCCTTTGTTCTTACATTTCTTGCAAGTGTCGTTTCTGGCTGGGCACTGCTCTCTTGGGTACTTGTCTTTCCCACAATAATAGCATTTTGGCATCTTTGTAGAGTTGTCCTTGCCGGCTGGTTTCTTGCCTTGGGCTGGGGACCATTTTTGGCCTTGCTGATTCTGACGATTTGGACCTTTCCGACCTTCCCTCATCTTTTTCAGATGGTCAACTGGAGCTACCCCCGATATCGCTTCTTTATGGCTGCGGGACATCTCTGCTGCTCGAAGGTTCTCAATCACCGGGTTAAGGTTGGGGACGGGGCGTTCTCGCAACAGTCTCTCTCGACCGGTCTCGTCAGTTGTGCCGATAACAATTTTGTCCCAGATTAGTTCATCTTGTAGATTGCCAAACTAGCACGAATCGGCCAATCGGCGTAACCTCATCGCAAAACCGTCTATCGTCTCATCGCTCTACTGCTTTGCGGCATTGAACACGAACCTTTCATATAAGACGTTGTGTTGGGGAATAAAATACTCCCTGAGGGCTACGATGATGCGTCCAGGGTCTTTTCTCTGACTATCAGTGAGTGTTGGTAGGTTTGTCAGCACTCGCTTGCATGCTTGGCCCATGACTGCACATAGCGTCGCTGCTACCATGGCTGTCCCCGCGGGATTTCGGGTATTGTCTTTGTTCCACAGTTTCTTATCAAGATCAGTGGCAATAAGATAATCTCCCCAGGCGGACTCAAATTCAATCCCAAGAGCAGTCGTATCAAATTCCTTAAACAAGCCAGGTCGTCAACAATCAAATTCACATAAATCTTCTCCCCAAAGAAGGAATCACGGCTGTTAAAATATATAATAACTTCCACGCTGGTCGAAAAATATAAATATAATCCAGCTCTCACACAACTGTCTTAAGCTGCAGTCAAATAAAAAAAGCATTCGCTCCGAAACATTCACCACTGTCGTAACTTAACTAAAAAATGTAAACAAACAACCTCATTTGTACCAACAGTCTTTCTCACCACAAACAATCATTCTCTAACTACCACTTGCTCTTCGGCGCGCACCGCGGACACACAAACACACAAACACACACACAAACACACTCTCGCGCGATCTAGCAAAACTAAAGCAAATGAAATTCTCTCTCTCTCTCTCTCTCTCTCTCTCTCTCTCTCTCTCTCTCTCTCTCTCTGGATTTGGCAAAAGAAAAAATTTAAATAAAACAAAAATAAATCCTCCACATTCCTCCCCCCTTACTTTGCCAAATCCTTCTCACACAACACTTACATTATTTTTTTCATAACCCAGTCGCAGTCGGGAACGGGACCTCTACTCCGAGTAACTGGGCCTCCATATACTCTCTCATTCACTTCTTCCTTATCACAATCATTCGCTACATTAACACTATTCCTATCTAAATCCCTATCATCTAATATATCATGTACAATCATATCTACCTCGCTCTCATCTGGCCCTATAATTACACTCATTTCTGTAAACAGTTCATCCATTTCATCAAAAACATTCTCAACTTTAGTAAAAGATTCATTCATGCTACTAATCATTCTCCTATCTCTCACTCTCGCATTCGTCATCCTTTCTTTTACATCACCTAAGGAAAAGCCACACACACTATAGGTATCATTCATACTCAGCCATGATTCATCTGTATTAACACATTTATCTTCCATACACACTTACACATTTACACCCTTGTCATACTTATTTCTATTCTCACTTTTACTTATAAAATTTCCCCTTCTTTCATCTTTACTTAAAGCTCTTGTATTCTTCCTTTTCTTATATTCTACTAACACCAACTGTTTACCTTCCAGACCTAAGTCCTCATACATACTAGGTTCACCCTTGTTCCTTTTCAACCATTTACTCATCCCATTCTCTTGGATATACTCAGGTACCTCTTTCCATTTACGCAACTGGTTGTGGTGGGCCCTAATTTTTTCCACAATACCACCCACACACAACTTACCCAAAACGTAACTTAATCCACTCGAACCAACTTCTAACACCTCATAGGGACCTTCAAATTTATCACGCACCTTATTTACATTCATTCTACCCTTTTCAATTACTTCTTTCATCACTCTCTCACCAACTTTAAAGCTTTCAAACCTCTTATTTGCTTTCCTCCACACATCTCTATCATCCTCCGACACACCCAACCTCGGTCTTATTATCTTTTCAAAATTTAACACAAACTTACATGGAGACATACCCGTACTCTTATGCACTGTTGCATTGTAAGCCCATAACGCTCTACCAACATACAAATCCCAATCATTATCACATGTACTCATCATTCGCAAAATTTCAGTTAATGTTCTTACAGTCCTTTCAGCCAACCCATTCGCACTTGGCATATAATACCCCATTCTCTTAACATCTGCTCAAACTCCCATCCAACAAACTCAGGGCCATTATCACTTAACATTTTCACAGGCTTACACACACACATAGGCAACATCACTTGACCAACCATTCTTGCAACAGTCTCACTCCGTTTATCCTTGATGGGTATTGCATAGGTAAATTTACTCCTGTGATCAACCATAACAATCATTCCCACATGTCTTCTCGCAGTCACAGGCAACGAAACACAATCAATCACAAACATCTCAAATGGTTCTTTCATACGTAATCTCAAAACAGGCGGATTAGCATGCACTCTCTGATACTTCCCTTTCTGGCAATCTTCACACGTAGTCGCTACATCCTTACATATCTGACTCAACCCAGGTGTAAACAATCTCTCACGCATGCATTCCCATAATTTATTCTTACCCATATGCCCATATCTGTCATGCACTAACATACACATACTTACTGCTGCATGCATTGGAAACACAGGAACATATATATCTTCATCCATTCCTTTATGTAGAAAATAAACAATATTCTTACACACAATAAGTCTCTTACTAACTTTCTTATACACCTCTAAATCAGACGGCCATTCTTCTACCTCAATACTATTCAACATACATTCACGTAACCTTTTAATTTCCTCACATTCATCTTGCATTTCTTCCACCTCCTCTTTAGTCAGTAGATCATCCTCACTCCTCGTAATATCAACCATGCCAACAAAATTCGCCATAAATACACTATTATCTTCTATCACAACTACTTCACATCCATTCTTCAGAAGCAAACCACTACCAATATCAACTGATAAATCATGCAATCTTAAAAAGTCAATTCCTATCAAAAAACAACTAGGCATCTCATTCTCTCCCATTACAATAAAATTATGTTCCACCTCCATACTTCCCAGTTTTAATTTCAAACGCACTTCTTCCCAAACTAGCAAACTTCCTTTACCTATCCCATGAATTCTCACACTCGTACATTGCCGTTTCACTTCCCAATTGTACCGCTCTATTTCTTTGATAACAGACATATTCACTAATGACACTTGCGCACCTGTATCAATTAAACTACAGTATTCATTCTCATTTATACCCACATACGTCATCATTCTTCCTTTTACACCATGCATACAAATGTTTACTCTCCTATCAATAGGCTCATCCTTATCACACCCATGGTCATCTTCGCTATCTTCTATGCTCATACCACTCTGATTCAAATCACTCGGACAATCCTCCTTCTTACTCAACAACTTGCAACATCTTTCATTACATTGTAACCTCAATATATACTCCCTTTCAGTCTCTTTATTTGCTCGGTACTGCATCGGACGATTTCACCCAAAATACAAATAAACAGTGACACCATATAACATACTTACTACCAACAAATGCTTCAATCATACGCTCATCCCATTTCAGTCTCGTACTATTTCTCTTACCTGTCCACTCATTCAAAGGCTTCCCTATTCCCGAACAATCTCTGACAAACTTCCGACCAAATTCAATTAACCCAAGAAAACCTCTCAACTCACGCACCGTATGAGGACGTGGAAACTCTCTCACCTTACTCACAAACTTTTCACTCTTCCTTATACCCGATTCACTCACCACATGCCCAAGAAATTCCACCTCCCCGGCCAACCATGTACACTTTTCAAGCTTAACTTTCACACCAACTTCTATCAACCGTTCTAATACTGCTTCAAGTAACTGCATGTGTTCCTCAACAGTCTCACTAGCAATCAAAATATCATCAATAAAAACAGTCACTTTCTGAATATCAAACCCAGCCAAAACTACATTCATCGCCCTCTGGAAGGCAGCAGGCGCATTAGCAAGGCGAAAACTTAATCTCTTAAACTGATAATGTTCGGGCGCCAAAATAATGTGGCGGGATGTTGCAAAAACAACCCCCACACCCTTGAATCTTACTTACTGACAATTGTCTCCTCAACACATACTTTCCCCTTACGTTATCTAAAACCAGACTCTTAGACATAAGGACAAAAAACAAAACAAAACATAACCTTAAAACTATATTTCTTAAAACTTAAGATCAATCATAAACCATCCACATTCAAAATAAATACTTTAAACCAATCAAAACTTAACACTTTAAACTAATCAAAATTTAACACTAAATATATAATAACCAAATCACCATTCATATAAAACCCTAACAAAACTTAACACTAAACCACACACCAACACCAAAATATGTATTTTTATATATATTTTATGGACACCAACACAAAGCCGACAGTCTTTTACGGCAACTACCACAATCACAGCTTTTTAAATAACAGATTAAACTGTGTGGAAATTTGCCACAACTGCCTCGCTGAATTGGTTGGTAGTCATCATCCTCATCATCATTATTATCCTCATTATCATCATCATCAACAATCCAAATACAAAGGCCAGGTCATCATCGGTTCAGCAATCCAAAAGCTGTCCAAACAAAATCGTAATACAGGTCAGGTCATCAACAATTAAATCCACTTTCTAACAATTCGGTCTCTCCAAAGGAGGAATCACGGCCTGCCAAAATAAAAAAAGAAAACACTTACGAACACTCCTAACTAACTTAACTATCGCACTATAATCAAAGATAAATAATAAACTGTTCCTATCACTCACAAACACGACAACAAAGATAAACAAAACTGTACTTACTTTTTAAATCAATCAACACTTCCACGCTGGTCAGAAAAATAATAATCCAGCATTCACAACAGCCTCTAGCTGCAGTCGAAATCAAAATAAGCATTCTCCCAAGACATTCACCACTGTCGTAACCTAACTAAAAGCATAAACAAACAATCTCATTTGTACCAACAGTCTTTCTCACCACCAACGATCGATACACTAACTACCTCTCTCTCTCTCTCTCTCTCTCTCTCTCTCTCTCTCTCTCTCTCTCTCTCTCTCTCTCTCTCTCTCTGGATTTGGCAAAAAACAAAAAATAAAAATAAAGCAAAAAATAAATCCTCCACATTCCTCCCCCCTTACTTTGCCAAATCCTTCTCACACAACACTCACATTATTTTTTTCATAACCCAGTCGCAGTCGGGAACGGGACCTCTACTCCGAGTAACTGGGCCCCCATATACTCTCTCATTCACTTCTTCCTTATCACAATCATTCGCTACATTAACACTATTCCTATCTAAATCCCTATCATCTAATGTATCATGTACAATCATATCTACCTCGTTCTCATCTGGCCCTATAAAATTACACTCATTTCTGTAAACAGTTCATCCATTTCATCAAAAACATTCTCAACTTTAGTAAAAGATTCATTCATGCTACTTATCATTCTCTTATCTCTCACTCTTGCGTTATTCATTCTTTCTTTTACATCATCTAACGAAAAGCCACACGCACTATAAGTATCATTCATACTCAGCCACGTTTCATCTGTATTAACACATTTATCTTCCATACACACTTGCACATTTACACCCTTGTCATACTTATTTCTATTCTCACTTTTACTTATAAAATTCCCTTTCACTTTCTCCTCACTTAAAACTTTCAAACGCCTCTTTTTCCTATATTCAACTATCACTAATTGTTTATTTTCCAGCCCTAACTTCTCATGCATACTAGGTTCATACTTGCTCATCTCCAACCAATTACTCATCCCATTCTCACAAACATTGATCCTATTCCTTCCACACACACAGGAGGACTCACCCAGCTGAACCCTCATACACTCTAGTTTCCCGAACATCCTGGCTGATTTACTCCCTTCTTCCTACATACCCTAGCTACATGCCCATCTGCACCACATTCAGTACACTTACCCCGTGGCTCCTTGCACATTCTAGCATAATGACCATCCTTACCACAATTACCGCAAATCACATTTTTACGATTACTCCGACATCCACTCGCTATGTGCCCAGTCATACCACACCGATAACATTTTATCCCTTTCTCTTTCTTGCACTCACTAATTCTATGCCCTACCTCACCACATCCAAAACAAGCACCTAGAGCCCATCTACATTCATTCTTCTTATGTCCTACTTTCCCACATCTATAACACTTCTCTTCACGGATGCAACTACCTAACCTACCTTGCGGCGCACTAGCACTCCTATCCCTCCAAACCTGGTTCCCTTGCCTAAACCCTTCATTTGTCCTTACAGGTATTCCCACATTACTCGCCCTAACACTCCTATCTACTACACTATCAGCTACCCTCATCGGTCCTCTCATAACAGCATCTCTAAAACTAACAAATTCTGGCACACTTCCCTCCATTCCAGTTCTCACACTCATAGATTTACTTTCTTTCATACACCTATCCAACTCGTAAACCTCAACTATCTCTAAAATATCATCCTATGTCAATCTTTCTTTTGTCCACCTCATTTTCTCCTTCCGTTTCAAATTAACAAACTCAGCAACATTCTCGGGTACAGTAGCCAAAAACTTCTTCATTAACTCCTTATTCTCATTTATACCTTCATCCCCATACTTCTTCCTAGCTAAAGTTTCCAACCTACATACATACATTGATATTGCTTCTCCTGCATTCATCCTTGCCTCATCAAAATCATTTTTACGCTTATACCGAACACTCCCTTTCATACGTTTTACCTGCTCAATTATTCTCTTTTTCACACTTTCATAATCAACATTCCCTACACTCATTATCACTCCATACATCGTCAACAAATACCCAGTCAAATATTCTCCTAACTCCCTAGCCCAAACTCTTTTACTATCACCATACTTATCCTGACAATACCTCTCATACTCCTTGAAAAACTCATATACATCCCTACTGCTATGCTCGTTGAACCTTTCACACCGAGGTACCTCTCTCATAAACACAGTCTTACACACATCACGTTCATTCTCACTGCTATCATCACTGTCTACTCCCTTGTTACCTTCTTCCTCATTTGAATATAATGAATCCACTTCCACACTTAAATTCCTATCCTTAACCATTCCCTTCTTACCCTTTTTCTTACTTACCACTTTCACCCATTCACGATCATCCTTGCTATCATCCTGACACTTTTTCTTCTCTTTCTTTACATCACTTTTACCTTTCTTATTCTTCCTATTACATTTTTGTTCATCCTTACTATGCCTAATTCCCTTATCTTCAATCTCACTATCACTATTACTATTACTATCACTATCACTTCCTTTCCCATTATCACTAACCTTAGCCTTCTCATCCACTATCAACCCATTACCCGAAACTGAGGACACTCCTCCGACTGCACCTTGATCCATTATAGTTTTCATCATCCCCATTACTTGCCCCATCATATCTTCCATTCGTTTCTCCGTCCGTTCTTCATTCTCTCGCATCCTCATCTCAACACCCTCTTCCACTCTCTCTACAGTTCCCTGAATTTCCCTCAGTTTCCTATGCATCTCCTCATTCTCACACCTTAACCACTTATTCTCTTGCAACAATTTCTCCTCACGCTCCTTACTCAGCCGCAATTCCTCCTTCAAAACCCTCAACTGCTTCTCCATTTTTCATCAACCTTATATCTAATATCTTATCCTATCAGTCCTTCGTCTAAGAGTCCAGCTTCAATCCCACCTCGGCTGTCCCTGTTCGGGCGCCAAAATAATGTGGCGGGATGTTTAAAAAAACAAGCCCCACACCCTGAATCACACTTACTGACAATGGTCTCCACAAAACAAACTTTCCCCTTTCGTAATCTACAACCAGACTCTTAGACAAAAAGGACGAAATAAACAAAACATAACCTTACAACTATATTTCTTAAAACTAAAACCAAAAAATTCTGCATTCAAAATAAGGTTAACATAACAACCATCCACAACCAAAATAATTACACTTAAACAAATCATTAGCTTAATAAATATACCAAAAAAAACCCGTAACACCATTCATGTAAAAACCCTAACAAACTTAAAATTACCCGCACACCAAACCCAATATTTGTTTATGTGTGGACCTCTTTGTCCACACAAGGGCCAACCGTCCTTCCAGGCCAATGCCACAACTCTGGCAGACGCAACAATCGGTGGCAGACAGATAATTTTGTGGCAATCTGCTACACCTGCATCACTTGATTGGCAGTCTATATCAGCACTATCATCATCATCATCGTCATAATTTTATAGCACAAGAACAATCAAATCAGGTTCATTAACGCAATCCAGGTCATCAACAAGCGATCAATCCCAAGAGCAGTCGTATCAAATTCCTCAAACAAGCCAGGTCGTCAACAATCAAATTCACATAAATCTTCTCCCCAAAGAAGGAATCACGGCTGTTAAAATATATAATAACTTCCACGCTAGTCGAAAAATATAAATATAATCCAGCTCTCACACAACTGCCTTAAGCTGCAGTCAAATAAAAAAAGCATTCGCTCCGAAACATTCACCACTGTCGTAACCTAACTAAAAAATGTAAACAAACAACCTCATTTGTACCAACAGTCTTTCTCACCACAAACAATCATTCTCTAACTACCACTTGCTCTTCGGCGCGCACCGCGGACACACAAACACACAAACACACACACAAACACACACTCTCGCACGGTCTAGCAAAACTAAAGCAAATGAAATTCTCTCTCTCTCTCTCTCTCTCTCTCTCTCTCTCTCTCTCTCTCTCTCTCTCTCTCTCTCTCTCTCTGGATTTGGCAAAAGAAAAAATTTAAATAAAACAAAAATAAATCCTCCACAACCTGGCTGAGAGCTTACGCTAGAATACCTATCTCTTGCGAGATTTTATACACAAAACATGAACAAAGCATAAACAAAACACTGGCGAGGTATAAGATATTTCCACTTGGATTATCGCAAATTCGGGGCCAAATATACAGACATTGCATTCAAAATCATAAAATAACTACTGTACTTTCTGGCACAACGATCACAGTCTTAAATCACATCCGTGTTGACAGGGACAGGATAAATTTCAGGATGAAGAGCGGTATTCACCCTAGACTATCAAGGCGGTGGCGCGATTTTGCTTGGCCACGCTGGTTGAGGGCCGGCACAGTTGCGATCCTTTTTCTACTCAACAGATCTTGGCAAATGGCATCCTTCCCCTCCTGAACGTTCCCGGGGATGTTTTATCCATTTCACAATTATTTAGAATCCATTAGGTAGCACTGGAGCCGTATACAGGGCAGAGACAGCTGCCACCATATTTAATAGGACACAAGACAGGACGACATCTTGGAGGGAACTGTTGTTTATTTCAAAGCGCATGCGCGGACCGCAACAAGTACGGTGCGCCATATGATCAACATGATAAGTTTATGGTATACATATTGTACTTACATACAAACGTCTTCGTAGAAGGTCTATAGAAAGCTCTCCCGTTTTAATTCGCAAAAACTGAAAGCTTATTTGATTATTTGTATGTATGTTATTTAATAAACGTTTCAGATTTTGTAATCTTTCCTTTAGAACCAC
Source organism: Palaemon carinicauda (assembly GCF_036898095.1). Lineage (NCBI taxonomy): Eukaryota > Metazoa > Arthropoda > Malacostraca > Decapoda > Palaemonidae > Palaemon > Palaemon carinicauda. Next base: position 32,801,749 of record NC_090745.1, read on the forward strand.
TGGATCAGTTTAAACCAAACTTATCAAGAGGCTTCCTTATGAAAAGGAAATGTAAGATGTTGCCCTTAATTCCAATTGAATTTAATGGAAACAAATGAGGCCCTTTTGAAAATCTTTGGTAAAACTTCTAGGCCAGAAATGGAAATCTTGCTTGAGCAATTCCTTGTGTACAGGGTTTTCAAGCCATGGCCTCCCTGGGCTAAAATGAGTCCACCATAGGGATAATTCAAACAAAAATAGATGACTTAAGGTTAATAATCTCATCATCTTTATACATTTAAAATTTTCCAATGGAATATTGTACATCTGTTTATAAAACCCCTATATGAAATTACTATATTATTTTACAAATCCTTAAAAGAGAAACACTAAACAACATAAATATGATCGATAAAGTGTTACTCAGGAAGTAGTGGACACTCGTCCAAAAGCAGCACCTAGACTTTCAAAGGTTACTGAAGTGTCAAGTTCTGTCTAAGTCCCAGTAACACTTCTAACGGAAGGGACTGTCCTCCTCCCACCTGCAGAAGAACAACCAGGTACGTAGCGATGAAAGTGGCCATCTGCCGGAAAATGGTTATTTTATATTAATGATGCATTGAATCTGTGTGTGTTTGTGCTTATCTATCTAAATGTTTACTAGTTATTTTTGACGGGTCGCATACACTTCATATATATATAGATGGACACCATTGAATTTACAGATATATTACATTTCACAGTAAAATCTAAAGACTTGTGCTATCTGAGTGATATTGGTGTGTATTCTTATTTTACTTAGCCATTGGCCCCCTTTTACCATAATATTTGTCAAAGAATCATATTAGAGTATAGCACACTCATATCCTAGGCACCATCAGTCTGATATTTTATTGGATGCACATATAAGCAGTAGGCCTATAAATGTTTGCCCCATATTACTTGGTATCCTGCATGAGTAGCCTATAGTATACTACAACACATCTAAATCTCTCATTTGCAACTGCACAGTACTATGCAGGTCAGACCACAGCAACAACATTTACATCAACCACAGCATTCCGACAATGTGTCCGCACCTTGTCAGATTGCTGACTAATCTCTGCTACGTGTGAGAGTTTTGTCCAAATGACCTGCCACAGGTATTCTCTCTTGATCCATCCCCAGTTAGCAGAAGACTACTTTTCTAGTTAATGTACTGTTGACTGACTCCAGATGCAGCTTGCCTCAAATGTAGCATGCTTCTCATGCTGCTTCAGTGCTGCTCCAGTTGGAGGAATATCCTCACATGGTCTCTGCCTCCAAGAAAACATGTCCAACATTGCTTCATCAACACCCACTGAGATATTATCGCATTATTGGGTTCTTTGGCTGGTCAGATAATACCATATTGGACCCCTCTTTAGTTATATCTCATTCTTTCTTTGCCTACACATATACCAAATAGTCTGGCTTATTCTTTACATGTTCTCCTGTTTCCTTATATACCTGACAACGCTAATATAACCAAAACATTCTTCCTCACTCAAGGTGCGAACTAATGTACTAATTGTTCAGTGGCTAGTTTCCACTTGGTAAAGGTAGAAGAGAATCATTAACTGAGGTAAGCCATTCTTTTAGTGGAAGGCCACTCCAAAATTTATTTTGACCAACTCGAAAGGAACTTTGGGTGGGGGTGGGCGCTACCAACCCCATTCGGGCCACCCCTGCCAGATCCGACCCTTGTGCTGCTAACACCAGCTGGCAGGTACGGATTTCAAAACCTTATATATTTGTAATCAAATTTATATAATTTAGTGGTAATTTACAAAAATATTGCTAAAACAAAATGACATTTACGGTCATTTAGGCTTATGTATCTTACCCCGACAAGTGTTTGATGTCCCAAAGTAAACCATCCACAAACATCGAAGGTCCTCATTCTCCTGAGTTTCATCAGACACAGTGACATCTGCCAAAACAAATAATATAAAGGAAAAGTCGTGGCTGTAGGGTATTCTTTTGTTAAGTTTAATTTTGGCATCTGTTCTGAGTTTAGAAATGAAAAAGACCCATTGAAATATTAGATGGTGTGAGTAAAATTATGTCATTTCTACGGCAAAATGTCATATTCTAAATTCATGATGTTAGTTCACTATTGTCAACTAATGTGCGCTGAAAAGGGTACCAACAATGGAGGCAATATTTGTACTTATCTATTAAACGAGTTATATGCATAATCAGCCTGACCTATAAAAATGGTGTAACTCTTTGTGACGTAATGTTCGTTGAATGCAATTTGGGACTCTGTGGCTCTGTCTAAATAATGGTGACCTTCCTAGCAATATTACACCGGTTCATTAGCGATTTTGGAAAGAAAAAGCAACATAAGAGATTACAAAATATAAAAAACAGAGGAGCAAGACTGATAAAAGGTGTGCCACCTAGAGAAAGGATCACCCCTATACTATTTGATTTACACTGGCTGCAGATTAAAGCGAGCATTGAATTTAAAATACGTACAATAACCTAACAAGTTATTAGAACTGGTCGTCCAAATACTTGAAGAGAATTGCTACATATTGTACAGCCAACAAATCGTGTCGACACGAGATTAGTTACAGATGGTTTCAAACTATTGGAACCTAGATATATGTCTACTTTAGGCTCCAGAGTCTTTAAATATGCGGCGCCGAGACTATATAATAAGCTCCCACGAGACATCCGAATAACTGAAGACATTAAGGCTTTCAAGAGGAAACTGAAGACTCTTATTTCATGAGTTGTTTGACAGTGACGATTTAACAGTAAATGAGCAATAGGTGATATGAAATGTTGAAGACTGAACGAACAAGATAAAACGACAGCGGAGGTCCTGTAGAGAGTGGGGTTCCCCTGCTGTATGGGACCGGGAAAGCAGCCATCAAGTAAAGTGAGTAAAGTAAAGATACATAAACTAACTAAGGATATTTTTTCAAAGTTTAATCATACATTTTCTATCAAATCTGCCTCTAAATACCAGAAGTCTTCTTCTTCTACGTGCTCCGAAATAGACTGTTCTACTTGTAGGATTGAATCTAGCTTGAAACTATGTTGAATTTTGTCTATGGGCTTTTATTAACTTTTGTTTGTGCATTGAAAATTTGATATAAGTAAGAAAAATTCAAAGAAGCTAAAAACGCTATAAAATCATTGTTTATATATGTATATATATATATATATATATATATATATATATATATATATATATATATATATATATATATATATATGTATATATATATATGTGTGTGTGTATATATATATATATATATATATATATATATATATATATATATATATATATATATATATATATATATATATATACATATATATATATATATATATATATATATATATATATATATATATATATATATATATATAGATATATATATATATATATATATATATGAAGAGAGAGAGAGAGAGAGAGAGAGAGAGAGAGAGAGAGAGAGAGAGAGAGAGAGAGAGAGAGAGATTCTTACTTGGGAGAGCATTGCAGCATCCTGGTTTTCGAAAGCCCATCTTTCAATTTTTCGCTGAATTTCTGTAACCTGCAAAAGAACGTTCTTGAAAAAATCAAGCATACATAAAGAAAAAACACACGCACATACACGCATACACACACACACACACGCTCACACACACATATATATACATACATATATATATATATATATATATATATATATATATATATATATATATATATATATATATATAAATATATATAAACACATCCTACAATGTTGGGAGGTAGCCAACATAAAAATAGAAACAAAAGGGGATATTTTCTCATCATTTCTCTTTGCGTGAGGAAGTTGCCACAGCACACCCTCACCATAAATGAAGCTTCATATGCTGACACCCTTAATACCGTTACCTCAGCAGTCATCAAAGTAACCCAAGGTAGCAGTGGAGCCTATCAGAATTACCTAACAATCACTCGTCATTCATTTCTATTCCTAGCACACTCCTTTGCCTCTCACATCTAATCTCCTTTCACCTAAGAATTTATTCATGTCATCCATCCAACAAAGCCTTATCCTTCCTCTAGCATTTCTCCAATCAATTCTTGCATTCATCATCTTCAGCAGACGACCCTTTTCCACCCTTTCTACACGGCCAAACTACCTCTACACATTCATGTCCACTCTAGCTGCTAATTTATTTCTCACACCCATTCTCACCCTCACTAATTTGTTCCTAAACATATCCAATCAAGAAATGCCAGCCATATATCTCACTGCAAACCACTCACTCACTTCTATTTAGGTTTTCATATGTGCATTGCAGAGGTGAATAGCTATCTCTTAAGATGAGTTCCTCTCGTAAAGGTATAAGTTTATTATGTAAATTACATAAGCCTTTCGTCCATTAATTTCGTTGTATTCTTTATTCAAGTTAGTATATGTAAATTTATGTTATTCTTAAGAATTAACTTTTTATTTCCCGTAATTTGGTTACGAAGTCTTGCGTAAACTGTTTGAGTGTTATGTGATTCGTGCGAGATGTGAACATGGGCTTATGTAAATGTTTTGTATATTTTCATGAGGTATTTTGTCATGTTTAAGAGAAAATATGCAATTCTTATATTATGCCCTTTGCTTAAGAGGATTCCTGAAAATCATAGCTAACTGAGAGAGAGCCGTATCGCAGTTGCATCTGTAAGTGTCCAATAGAGCAATCTTTTGGCAATCCTTACACCCTTGGGCCAGCCCCAAGCTACCAGATCTCGGTCTTGGAATGTTCTGGAAGTAACTAAATCTTATATAGGCACAACATTGTTGCAAATTATCCAGGTGATTTTAAATCTATTTTGTTGGGGTGAGTGTTCGCATTGTGCAAATTTTGTACCTGCCCCTGTAGTAGTGAAAGGTATTTGTATCGTTATCGGGTTAACTATGTTCATTGAGTGTTAAAGCTAATGAAATTAGTGCGTAAAATTTAATTTCAAGTAAAACAAGTAATTGTATAATTTTCATAAGTATTATTGATTTCGTCTTAGTCTAAGGTTTATTCGGATTTAATATTTCGAGTGACATTTGTTTTTATGGAAATTCTTTCGAAGTGTTGTAATTCATATTGAATATATTTATTTTTGTAAAGAGTGTATTATTCCAATCACCAGTGTTTAAATTAGTACTTGCTCGTATTCTGTAAAGAATCGAAGTAGGAGTTGTTTGAATAATTCTTGATAATAATTACCCAGTGTTGTTTTGAGTGAACTTAAAAGACCTTTGGATATTCAGTGTTTTGTATATTGCTGTCTGGGAGTTATTTAACTGTGTCAGAGCCCGGGTGTTAATATTTTCAAGTGCAACAGATTTAACGTAAAAACAAACAGGTGAGTTTGGAACTCGACAGGTTGTATAGCTTGATTCCCAGACACGGGACCATCTCGTAATATTTTTTTGGTGCCCAGACCCTGGGGATCAAGTGATTCTGTTTTAAATACTGGTGAAAACAGGGCTGTATTTTGATTAAAGCAACTCACCTATTCATCTTTTAAATACAAAAATAAAATGTGAATAAAATATTCTATTTTCATGGTGACAAGCTTCGTAAGAATATATAAACACACACAAACATACACACACACACAAACATATATATACATATATATATATATATATATATATATATATATATATATATATATATATATATATATATATATATTTATATTTATATTTATAGTATATATATATAAATATATATATATATATATATATATATATATATATATATATATATATATATATATATATCCTTTTCTGAGTGAAAACACCTTAACATGATTGGTTTGATAGCTCACAGTAGCCAACCTAGTATGGGTAGACCTTACTAGTACAGCTTTTCTGATCATAGCAATACTCAAACCCTTTCACTACATTTAAGTATCTCCATGAACATAAATATCATTGTATTTATAATAATTGTGATTTGATGAATATATTCTTCAATTCCTACCTGTACACTAGCCTATGCATAGTTATTACAAAAGTAAGATAGTGAATAACGTTTATTGATTTATCAGTTCTTATAAAAGGTTTATCACCCAAATTTCAAGATCACATTACCTGATCAGTGTACATTTGGCCAAATAAACAAATGCTGACTGAAACGCTATTTATTGCCAGAAAATCTAACATTTCCCAGCTGAATCCGTCGACGCTTCCACGCACCACTCTGAAGATTTGGATGATAGAGGACCCCACAGAAATTAATAATGTGCTGATCAGGAACCCACTAACATATGAGGCCATGTTTGTTTGAAGTTCATCCATCTATGGAGACAAAGAGGCAGAAAGTAAGATCAAATGGCCATTTTCTGAAAGTAAAAGCCTGCATGCGAACATGCACAGTCAAGGATGAAATATTCACAAAGTTGTAGGATAAATTAAATGAAAAAAACAGAGGCACCAAAAATGTAATGCCCTTCTCTCTTGGTTTGTTTACCTTATCCAACTGTTTCATAAGTCTGCCTAGTTTTTCGCAAAAACTCTGTTGCCCTTGGAAATGATTGGAAGAGGTCCAGATATGTCTTGACTCCATCTTGCTAACGGTTACATTCATTTCGTCAACTGCCCTATGCATAAAGGATGCGAAGAATCTCATCGACAGTGTGAGAATTATAATAACAGTCAATCCTCCGCAAAAGATGGTGTAAGAATTGAATAAAAACATGATACTCCTGCCGGAAATATTCCTAACACCTATGAGTGACCTGACGAGGAAGTAAAGATGACAACAGAAACAAACATCAAATTTCACCTCCGTCAAAATCGTCAGCACAGAAGGCTGGTTCCGACACCAGCGTTCATCTGCATTAATCTCTGCTATGCCGCGAACAAACGCTGCCAAGTCTTTGGCCTTCCAGATACATAATAGAACTCTGATATTGTAACTAAGGACAATAAAGCCACTTGCCACAATCATGATGATGATCCCCGTTGTCTCTGCGGTGTAAATCTGATTCCAAATCGTTGAGACAATGATGCAACTGTTACTAACATTCAGACAATTTGCTAAAAGGGTCCACAGTATCATGTGGACACGAATGTTTAGGCAAAACCATTTGTCTTTCTTCAATGAATACGGGAAATATCCACAGATTTGGAGGACTCGCAAGAAGATCTGGAGTGTATACCAGTTGGAGAGAGATTTCGGTGCCATGATCACTTCCCAAACTGGAAAGAAATGCTCTCGTGTGACTCGTAACAACCACGTTCCTCTACACTGGCCAGAGACTAAATATATCTCTTCACAGCGTTTACAGATGATTTCAATTGTGATATGAGGTTCGTTGGAAGGGCAAGTCTTCTTCTTAGACCCAAATAGCTTCCACGCTCCAAATTGTTTTTGATTACTATGTTCAAAGTTATAGAAAATGCACCATATTACATACCAAACTTTAACAAGGGAGGAGATCTAACAAAGGATACAATACCATTAATCTATTCCAGTTTTCCAGTAAGTTGATTAAACCCAGCGTGAGTGTACATTAAGAATACGCTATTGACAATATGCTATTGACAGTACAATTGCCGTGAATTGATGACGCAAAACATTGTTATATTGTATTCCGTTTTTCTGGCCTTAAGTGAAAATCGTTATCAACAATGTCATGACGTCAATCAAGATTAGTCTTCGGTATTTCGGTCGATGGGTTGTATTGGAGTAAATGATTATCTTTGCTATCTTTTTGTTTTTATTATTATTATTATTATTATTATTATTATTATTATTATTATTTGGAGGGATGAACAGAACTGGTATCGATTCATGTCCATTTGTGTATTCTTTTTATTAAGTCGTTTTTACAACTTGGCATTAAATTCCCCGTTGAGGATTAATAAGCAACAATAAAGCATTTTCTTTTTTGGTAACAAACTTACAAACATTGTGGAATATTGAATCAGAGATTGAAAGCAATCAAAGATAATGGTTTTTTTTTCCAAGAGGACGAAAGTCTTTCAGCTAGATTACGTATTGGATTGTATTATTATTATTATTATTATTATTATTACTTGCTAAGCTACAACCCTAGTAGGAAAAGCAGGATGCTAGGAAAGGAAACAAGGAAGAATAAAAGATTTAAAGAACAGTAACAACATTAAAATAAATTTCTATATAAACTATAAAAACTTTAACAAAACAAAAAGAGAAATTAGATAGAATAGTGTGCCCGAGTGTACTCTCAAGCAAGAGAACTATGGTACAGAGGCTATGGTACTACACAAGACTAGAGAACAATGGTTTGATTTTGGATTGTCCTTCTCCTAGAAGAGCTGCTACCAATAGCTAAATAGTCTCTTCTACCCTTATCAAGACTAAAGTAGCCACTGAACAATTACAGTGCAGTAGTTAACCCCTTGGGTGAAGAAGACTTGTTTGGTAATCTCAGTGTTGTCAGGTGTATGAGGACAAAGGAGAATCTGTACAGAATAGACCAGACTATTCGGTGTATGTGTAGGCAAAGGGAAAGTGAACCGTAACCAGAGAGAAGGGTCCAATTAAGTACTGTCTGGCCAGTCAAAGGACCCCATAACTCACTAGAGGTAGTATCTCAATGGGAGGCTGGTGCCCTGGCCAACCTACTACGAGATTAACCCTTGGGTCCTTAGTGTGCATCAGGACCCACTTAAAACAGCTCTGCCAGACAGAATCAGCGCTAATCCCCCGTGACGTCACACGATCCATAAGATCACTGGTAGCCAGTGATGAGAGGCTTGTCCTTCCTCATTATCAGCACAATATTTAATCATGACTATTCTAGTAAATTTGTTACATAATATCATAGATGATCCATAATTTTTTTTGGAAATTACAGCGAAAGGGATATTTTTTTTTTTTTATTATAGAATAGCTTAGAAACATTGATTATTAGCGAACGATGAGAGGATTAGCATCCTCATTTTCAAACACTATTCAGTGATGATAAATTTATTGAATTTGTTGTATACTATTATATATCATCCGTCATTTTCTTGTAAATTACAAGGGAAGGGTTAAAATGTGTTTGTATTACATGAAAGTTTTTAAATACCAATTAATTGAATTATCACCTATTTTGGTAGAGCTTCAAGTAAGCAAAATTATTACATTTAGATAAGATAACTTATAAAAGAATATTAATGCTTACCCATAACATAAACTAAAAAACATGATACTAATGGGACAAATTTCTAATGCAAGTTCTCTTTCTCTTGTCCTAATGACATCTTTATCAATCTTTGACTGTGGCTCCAGTAGCTTCTATTTTTACAAACAAGTTTCACGTTCTTATTTAACAATATCCTAAGTCTGTAGACAGGAGAACATTACTCGAAAGAAGGTAGAATGAAAAAATTAAACATCTCCTAAGGATATATTGATCACCCAAAATGACTTTATACTTTCTCGCTAATCCAATTTTTGTGAGTTTTAAAGAAGAAATTAACCGGATGTAAGTCTCAAAAGTAAATTAGCAATTGATAACCACAACTAGAATTTTAAATGGGTTGTATATAGTTAAGGAGGCGTTGTCAATGAAAAGATCTGGGTATTAAAGAACTAATGTCCTCGACCCAATTACAATTATCTTTTCATTTATGTTAATGTTCAACTTTATTCCCCTTAATTTGAACCATGTTCAAATTTTAGCAAGATCTCTTTTAAAGGATTCTCCAAATTTGGGTCTATATTCAGGAAAGGAAGTTGACTGAAAGGGAGTAGCATCATTTGCATATGCAGCAAGCCTGTTTCTAATGCCATATCACATAACATGTGAATTTTGTATGAAAAGTAATTGTCAAAGAAACTACCCTGAGGAGCACTAGATATTACGTTCCTATAATCCCTATGGTTATGGTTCCTAAGGAAAACTACTTTTTATAATCTATTACTTACAAATCTAATAATGATATTAGGAAAAAAACAAACCCACACCCGTATGTTTAGTTTGAAAACAAGGGCCTCATGATTGACATTGTCAAAGGCAGCACTAAAATCTCGGCTAATTCTATGAATCTTCTGTCATGACAGCAAACAAGAGATTTCTGGACAGCAATGGAAATTGTAAGACGGGCATCACATGTTCCAAGGTCTTTGAGAAAATCAAACTGCCAACTAAGGAATAAATGATTATTCACAGCATACCCTTTTTTATTTTTTGTCGAAAAACCTTTATTAATCTAAGTTAATATGGGAGTTATGGAAAATGGGAGGTAATTGGCCGAGCTAGAGTTACAACAAGCACATTTACTTAATGAACTTAAGGACTAACATTGCCGATCATCTAACAAATAAAAAAGAAAAAACTTGCTAACTTTTGAAATATAACAGAAAATTTAGGAGCTAGGAAATCAGCTGTCATTATTTCTTCTGTTATCGTAAATTTTGATAATTATTACATTTTAATATAAAACAAATTGTGAGAAAGGAAGTTTTATGGTTATACCCTTCAGTACTGGCACAAACCTCAGAGAGAGTACACGTTTGAATCTAACCTCTGACATTCACTCGCTTTTACGTATGTTTTTCTTGGTTTTGCAAGAGTTTCATCATGCCAATAAGGAAAAGATAATTTCAACATCTCGCCAACATAAGGAAGAAGAAAATTCGCTTTTATAAGAGTTCAGAAGTGGGTAATATCGGCAATATTAGCAGAGTTAGTGAAGGAGACAGATGATGAAGGACGACCGTCACCCCTAGAGAAGCAAGGTATTGAGCAAAGGAATATTAATTTATGATTAAGTTATGATAAATAATATTGTTTTGTTTTATTAATATCCCAAGAAGGACATAAAATTCATAATAATCACGATTTATTAATATTGTCTTTGTAAAAATACAAAGAAAAACTGAACGTCCGTACCTCAAAACTATACTTATTGACCTTCAAATTCTATCTTCTCCCTTAGTTTTAGAGATATAGCATTGAAATTTGGAATATAACTTAGAAAGACATTATTAAACAATCAAATAGAGTCCCTTTTTCAAATCCTTTTTCATATTTTTTCTCTCAGTTTTATATAGGGTTTATTTTTTTTACCATAATGAAAAAGTTCATATCTAGCCAAAACAAATTAATTTTAGTAAAAAACTTAATTTTATTGGTCTGTATGGCGTAGTAAGCCCAAGTCTTAGTATCAAGTATCAAGGGAGGAGAAAGAATTTAAAAAACACTCATTTTCAGGTTAAATCTCCTTGGCGTTGCAAAACTGAAGGTCAGAGGCAAAAATCTTATGTAGTTTGGAGATGTCCTAAGTGACCTTATTAAGTATTATGAATGTCAAAGTCATGTCCTTAAAAATAGCATTAGCTGGCTGGCCCCCTTGAGTACAGAGATTTAGTATCCCTGAGCATATTACCTCTGACAAGGGTACCACTTTCACCTCTCAATTGTGGACATCATTAGAGAATCTCCTAAGAATCACTCTCCATCAGACAACCACCAAAAACCCTGAAGACAACGAAATGGTTGAACATTTTCATGACACCCTCAAAACAGCTTTGGTGTCCCAATGCAATGACTCCAACTGGTTTACTCTGCTTCCCTGGGTTCTCCTAGGCCTATGGACCACTCCTAAAGATGTCATGGATGTCTCGGCAGCTGAATTTTTTTCTGTCAGCAACCTCCTACCTCAATCTCCAGTGCCTACATCATGTTTTGGGAATATTTACTCTATGCCGGCAGACTTACAAGACCCCAGCAAAGCAACACATACCGGAAGACTTGCACAAGGCATCGCACGTTTCCTGTGCAACAACACTAGCAGAGAACCACTAGTACCACCATACACGGGCCCTTTCCTCATGATCCATCGTACACCGAAGGCTTTCTTAATCAACATTTGTGGCAAAGAAGATCAGGTCTCCATTGATTGCCTTAAACCTGCATATCTCCTGCAAGATAGGCTGCCTACAGTATGCCTCTTAAGAACAGGGTGACCTATTTCCCATGTATATCTTTTTTAGGGGTTAGCCATATACCACACGTGTTTCACACACGCTCGTTCACTGTAATAGTATTTCCTTTTTTTTTGTGTATCTAGCTCTTCCCGGTACTGATAACAGAACCTATTTAAGATTGCCTTTTCATGCATTAGTTGGTTGGAATTTTTGTGACGTTCTTACTCTGAACTACTTGTATGTAAACTCATTATCTGCTGAATAAAAGTTAGATGCATTCATCTTGCTTCTGTTATAACCTACCAGCAACCTTGCACACTGCATAAAAGACAATGCAGAAAGGGCATTATTCTTTATTTGTATGTGCATTGCTTGCTGGATGTGCATTACAGAATTTATGACTGGAAAAGCCATTCTGAGTTGTTATGTTCAACTATTGTATAAGACGTAGATTATGCAAAATCTACTCAAAATGTTTATGAAACAATAGCAAAACATTAACAGCAACATGAAAATAATAGCCAGCAAACAGAAAAGGAAAATATATTTAAGATTTAACATAAATATTTACAGCATTACACAAAAATCCTGCGAATACTCACGGCACAACAAAAGGAAATGATGTACATAACTCTTACAAAGTAGGTCGAGTTAACTTTCCAAACTTGTATGCCGCGAGGAACAGATGGCATTGAGTAGTTTCAGATATAAAGTGTTGACACGAGGAATCAGTGCTTCTGTCTGATGATGTATGTTATTTTAATCGTCTTCAAAATACTCTCTTGTTGTGTGTAGTCACTAACTTCCAGAGTCACAGAGGGTGTAGCAGAAGAATGTCTCCAAACACGAGTAGTATTCAGTCAGTACTCTCTTGTCTCTGCCTTCTCCCGTTCATCACATGTCCTATTTATGTGCAGGACCAATATTCTTGAATATTCGTGATGCATTCAAAGCATCCAAGACTAGCATAAGCAACAGGATGTCACGCGACGAACCCATTCTCGAATCATCTTGCACTGTATAGCTCTCGCCCATCAGGCAGTTGGTGCCGAAGTAGAATAGAGAACTCTCATAGAAGAATAAATCGATATTTTCGATTTACAAATACATTAACATAGATAAGAAATAATTGTTTAATTTTACATTAATATATATGACAAAGTGAATTATTTCATTTTTACATCAACATACATGAAAAAAATCATTTTCACAAGTTTTGTAATACAATATACATAAATTTAAAGTAACATATAACAAGTGTCAATATGGAATTTGGGGAAACTCCGTCCTGCAAGGTAGATGTTATCAAGGGAAAAACAGAATTTCTTTAATGGGTAATTAGGATTCATAGAAGAACCGAGATGACCAAATTCACTCGAAGTTTTTTCTCATTGACTTTAAGTCTTACTTTTTTTAATACTCAGAGGGTCAGAAGCTGACAAAACTTAAAAAGAAACAGATGTTCTGTAATTTTACATGGCCAAAATACATTTGTAAGAAGGGGTCCTCCATCTGATGAAGAATATGATAAGTTTATGGTATATTAACCGTACTTACATACAAACGACTTAGTAGAAGGTCTGTTGAAAGGTGTCAAGTTTTTACCTTACCTGAGCTAAAAGCTTTCGTGATAATTCGTATGTATGTTATTTGATAAACCTTTCAGATGTCCTAAGCTTTTCTTTAGAACCACTGAATCAGTTTAAACCAAGCTTATCACAAGGCTTCCTTATTAAAAGGTAATTTACCTTGTAGCCCCTAATTCCAATTGAATTTAATAAAAACGAATGAGGCCCATTTGAAAATCTTTAGTTAAACTCACTAATCTGATGCTAGTTAATTATAAGATGATTAAACATTCATGCAGGAAACATAGAATTCAATTTTCCTGGAATACTGTACATCTGCTTATATGTTAACAACATGAAATTACCACATGATTTTACAAATCCTTAAAATTCAAACACTAGACGCAAAAGGATGATACCAGATAGAATTGATAAAGTGTCATTCAGAAGGCAGTGGACCCTTATCCAAAAGCAGCACTTAGACTTTTAGGTGTTCCTGCAGTGTTAGGTTCTCTAGATGTTACAGAATTGTTTCGAATGAGAATGACTGTTCTCCTCCCACCTGCAGAAGAACAACCAGGTACGTAGCGATGAAAGAGGCCATCTGTCGGAATAGGTTTATGACGTAATAATATATATGGTTATCCACCATGAAATACAGTAGTGGTATATATATATATATATATATATATATATATATATATATATATATATATATATATATATATATATATATATATATATATACAGTATATATAACAAATATTATTAGAATACACGAAGGATTTCCTTTGTCATTGGGCCTAGGTCTCATTCATCAAAATATTTCTGCTTATCAAAAACATTTATTTAAGTGATTTAACGAAACTGCTAAGGATTTTATTTACAAACATTTTGCAAAAGATATCCATAGTAATGTATGCAAGAGTTCTTCGGAAAAAAATAGTCATATTAGTCTGAGTGAGAAGTAAAGACAATGTTACGAAGAATAAGGCTAGTAGGTTGGCCAGGGCACCAGCCACCTTTTGAGATACTACCGCTAGAGAGTTATTGGTTCCTTTGACTGACCAGATAGTAATGCATTGGATTCCTCTCTCTGGTTACGGCTCACTTCTCTTTGCCTACACAAACATCGAATAGTCTGGCCTATTCTTTACACATTCTCGTCTTTCTTCATACACCTGACAACACTGAAATTACCAAACACTTCTTCCCTCAAGGGGCTAATTACTGTACTGTGGTAGTTCAGTGGCTACTTTCCTCTTGGTAAGGGTAGAAGAGACTCTTTAGCTATGTTAAGCAGCTCTTCTAGGACACTCCAAAATCAAATCATTGTTCTCCGGTCTTGGATGGTGCCATAGCCTCTGTACCATGGTTTGCCACTGCATTGGGTTAGAGTTCTCTTGCTTGAGGGTAACCTCGAGAACACTATTTTATATTCTTTTCTTCCTCTTGTTTTTTTAAATGGTGTGTTGGGCAGTTTAATAGAAGGGCCATGGATGCCTGGTGGTTTATCAAGAGGTTGTCTTTTCCTTACCTGATTTTATTTCTTCTCAAAAATATCCTTCTGTCCTTCCTTTAGTTGAAGTGGCTATCCAGAGGGTATTTAGCCTTGCATGGTGTATCGGCTCCTCCATGTTGACCAGTTTTTCCGACTTTTTTTCTGTAGTTTATGGGTTTGATCAATCATTTTATTTATATTTCCTTAAAACAGATGGTTTTTGTTATAATTCTTGTTAATTTAGTTGTTAAGTATGATGTATCTTTTTTATCACCATTAATTCTTATGCTCTAGGGAGACATTGAGCAAAATCAAGGACCAGTATGTCCTAGATGTCGTCAATATCGTCTACTGTATAGCAATTTTCGTGGTCTTCATGCAAATATGCAAGACCTTACAGTTGCGTCCAGACAGTATGATATTCTTTTGTGCTCAGAAACATTGGTTCCTAATATGAGGCACTCATCTAAGCTCCTTGTAACTGGTTTTGAGAAGCCAATAATCAATAATGTTGAAACCCAATGCCAACCCTAGGGCCAGGGGAATGGCGGTGTATATTAGGACTGAGTACCCTGCTTCTCTTAAGTCCTGCCATGAATGTGGATGTCATGAGATTCAGGTAATAAAAGTTTGTGGCAGGCATAACAACTTCTATTTGTGTTCGATCTACCGGAATCCAGACATGGATGATTCTATCTTTGATTGTCTTCTTACCACTATGGCTAAGATACAAGATGACAGAAAGGCCTCTTTTGTGTTTGTTAGTGATTTTAATGCTCACCATAGGGAGTGGTTAAATTCTGTTTCTCCTACCAATCGGCATGGCTTAAGAACTTGAGACTTTGCTTCTGAATCAGGCTGTGAGCAAGAGCAAATCACAAGTGAAGCTACTCACAGGTCTGGCAACTGCTTGGACCTCGTATGCACGGACTCCCCTGGAATTATAACAAGTAAGGTTGGTTCTCCAGTTAGGGCATGTGATCCTGCCTTGATTTCATTAGTAGTGAAGACTGAGCAGCCTGTCCTTAATGAATCTTACTCACGTAAGATTTATTTGGAATCTCAAGCAGACTGGAATGGGATTTTGCATGATCTTTTGGGCTTAAATTGGTCACAATTGCATGGTAGTGTTGATCCTGTAGTCCCTTTGAATGAGAATCTAGTCTATATAATTGACAGGCGTATCCCTTCTCGTGTACTAAGGACAAACCATGGCTCAATGATGATTGTAGACATGCTTATTCGGAGAAGCAGGACGCTTTTCATATTTGGAAGGTAGCAGATCAGATTTGACATGAAATAACTATACTCAGTTTAGAGCTTTGGCTCAGAGAGTTTATGCTTCAACTAAAAAACAATACAATTTAACCATAAAAGAACCCCTTTCTGGTACATCCCAGGAGCACAAGTGGTGGATGTGGTATCATGTAGTCCCATGTAGCTATGAATAAAGGGCAGTCTCTACCTAGCACCCAAGCCATCAAGACCTGTCTTTTAATCACTGCAACCTCTTGCATATTATATCATGGTGGCAGCGTGGTAACGCACCCCACGCCATTCCATCAACAAACCCGGACCATAGAGACTGCCCTTTATTCATAGCTACATGGGACTACATGATACCACAGTGGACTACCCTTAAATCTGAACTCTTTGGTGTAGATGCACCATTTCCTCCTTTACTTAAACCGCATGGCTCTGTTACTCACTGTCCAAAGGAAAAGGCAACCCTTTTGGCAGATGTGTTTAACAGCAAGCAGAGTAATGTGAAACTCGAACTTCCTCATTCCTGTTTTCCTGAGGCTAAACTAACTAGTTTAGCTTTTTGATCTCGTGAAATTTAAGCTCTCTTGATGGACCTTGAGGCTTATAAAGGTGTAGACCCAAATGGTATTTTTCCTTTGTTTTTTATAAAGACAGCAGATTTCTTAGCTCCAAAGTTATCTGTTATTTTGCGCAAGTCCGCAAGAAGAGGAGCTTTTATCCCTTTATGGAGAATTGGTAATGCTACTCCACTCTGTAAATGTGTTGTTGGTTGCTCAAGTCCAACTGATTACCACCCAATTCCCATAACTACCAAATTATCTAAAGTTTTTGAACATCTTTTGGCAAAATTTCTCAATAGGTTTGCTGAAGGTAATGATCTGTTCCCTAGTTTGCAATTTGGTTTTCGTAAAGGCCTTGAAGCATGTCATGCCCTTCTTACAATCTCCAATGCTGTACAGAAAGCCCTTGATTGTGGTCAAGAAGTTCGTATGATTGGCCTTGATTTTAGTGCTGCCTTTGACCGTGTTAATCATGATGCCCTTTTTTTCAAACTCGAACAGTTGGGAGTAGGTGGGTCATTTTTTAGCATCATTATCGATTTTTTAAGTAATAGATCCCAAAGAGATGTTGTTGATGGGCACCATAATGAGTATAAGAATGTGATATCTGGTGTTCCTCAGGGGTAGTGTTCTTAGCCCATTTCTTTCATACTATAAACACATGATACGTGGTTTGGTCTGCAAAACAAGCTTGCTGCATATGCAGATGATGATACTCTCTTTGCATCAATTCTATCTCCTGAATATAGATTTGGGGTTGCTGAATCCCTTGAATAGAGATCTAGCAAAACTCAAAGTATGATTGTAAGTAGCTCAAGGACCATGGCTCCTCAACATCTGGATCTCAGCATTGATAATGTTTCTTTAACTATGTATGACCCTTTTGAAATTTTAAGTGTGATTCTCGACAGCAAATTTACTTTTGAGAAATACATTAGGTCTGTGTCTTCTTCAATTGCACAAATAATTGGCTTATTGAGAAATTCTTTCAAGATTTTTGGTGATCAATCTATTCTGAAGAAGTGTTTTAATTCTTTCATTTTACCTTGTTTCGAGTATTGTTCTCTTGTCTGGTCTTCAGCTGCCGATTCTCATCTTAATTTGTAAGACAGGAACTTTCGGTCTATTAAATTTCTTATTCCTGATCTAGATATTAATCTCTGACGCTGTCGCTCAATTAGTTCATTATGCATGTTGCATAAGTTTTTTTTATAATTCTGACCATCCTTTACATTTAGATCTTACCTGATAGTTTCATCATGTTTGTAATACTAGCCATGCAGTTAACTCTAATAGTCAGGCCTTCTCCATCATGAGGCTCAATACTACATAGTACTCTAGAAGTTTTATTCCAGCTGTGACAGGTTGTTGAATGATCTTCCTAATCGGGTAGTTGAATCAGTAGAACTTCAAAAGTTCAAACTCGCAGCGAATGTTTGTATGTTGAACAGGCTTACATAAGTCCTTTTATACTTTAGGTAACAAATATTGGTTTTAATGTTGTTAATGTTTTTAAAATATTTTATTTCAAATTTTCATTACTTCTAATATAGTTTATTTATTTCCTTATTTCCATTCGTCACTGGGCTATTTTTCCCTGTTGGAGCCCTTGGTCTTATATGCTCTTGCTTTTCCAACTTGTGATGTAGCTTAGCTAATAATAATAATAATAATAATAATAATAATAATAATAATAATAATAATAATATGCCATTAATTCTATTCAGTTTCCATAATTTGAAAATTACCTTCGTATGAATTTCGTGAAATTAGTACGGAAATATCCTTCGAGATATCTTACAATACAAAGAAACTAAATTCTATAGTTTAGTATTGTGGAAAAACTAGAAGCCTGAAGAGGAATAAAACAAAGCATGAAAACAAAGTTCATTTTAGTGTGATGAATAGATAATAATAAGATTAATTAGAGCAAAAATTTTCTAGATAATTTTTAAAGGACATTCTCCTAGATTTTGTTGTAGTGGAGCAGATAGCAGTAACAATCTTTCATTTCCGGAAACAAGCACCAATAATGGCACACACACTACTTGCTCTTTTGATAAGACCTAAAATTAAAGTCAATGACCATTTTTCAAGATGGATGCCATTGAATATAAAGATGTATTACATTTTACACTACAATTTCAAAGAGAAGCCTTTTGAGTGACCTTGGTGTCCAATCATGTATTTTCCCAATTTGGAGACTCCGCATTTGGATCTATGTTCCTGCTCTTTAGATTCCTTGCACCACAGCATCAGTCCCAGAATCATAATCAAAGGAAACTTGCCCATATCATAGCAGCATCAGTCCAATATATTGGCTTGCATCATCAACACCGGTTAAGATACTACTGCTATAGAGTTATTTGGTCCTTTGACTGGCTACAGCATATTTTCCTTTGCCTACACGCACATCGAACAATCTGGCCTATTCTTTACACATTCTCCTCTTTCATCATACACCTGGCAACACTAAAATAAATACAAAATTCTTCTTCACTCAAGGTGCTAACTAATACACTGTAATTTTTTGGCAGATACTTCTCACTGGTAAGGGTAGAAGAGACTCTAGCTTTAGTAAGCAGCTGTTCTAGTAGAAGGACACTCCAAAAGCCACTTTTGACCAACTCAAAAGTACCAATCATATTCAGGCCATCCTTGCCGGATTGGGCCAGTTCACTGCTATCACCATCTGACAAGTATGGATTGGAAAACCTTATTTGCTTGTAAATTAATCTATTTATTTCAGTGGCCATTTAGGAATATTGCCAAAACTAAATAACATTTACGAGTATTCAGACTTCAGTAACTTCCCAGTTGTCATGAACTTACCCCGACAAGTGTTTGATGTCCCAAAGTAAACCATCCACAAACATCGAAGGTCCTCATTCGCCTGAGTTTCATCAGACACAGTGACATCTGCCAAAACAAATAATATAAAGGAAAAGTCGTCGTTTTAGGGTATTCTTTTGTTAAGTTTAATTATGGCACCTGTTCTGAGTTTAGAAGTGAGAATGACCCATTCATATATTAGATGGTATGCGTCAAATTATGTCACTTCAATGGCAAAATGCCATCTTTTGAATTTCTGATGTTATTCACTATTGCCAATTAATGTGCGTTGAAAAGGGTATCAGCAATGAATGCAACTTTTGCACTCAGGAGTATTATATATATATATATATATATATCTATAGATAGATAGATAGATAGATGGATAGATAGATATATAGATAAATATATATCATTATTATTATTATTATTATTATTATTATTGTTATTATTATTATTATCAATAATAATAATAATAATAATAATAATAATAATAATAATATGGCAGCTATTGTGGAGACATCTTTCTGTGACACTTCTATTTACCAAACTTCCGATTTTACAAAGAAAACAAGAAAATCTTGGAGCTGTGTACTATCGGAGTCTCACATTATTAAAACTTATAAATCTATAAATCTATAACATTAAGTAAATCATCCTTAATAGGTGAATTGTGAGCCTTTTATGAGTCTTGTCATAAATATTTCCGTCAGTGTAAAGTAAAGTAAACATTTGCTTACAAGAGCACGCTCTACATTTACTCCCAAATTATGCTTTCCTGCAGCTCTCCTGTTTTTGTACAGTAATTAGGAGGTTCTTTAAATGCTGGGAAAGCAAAAAAAAGCAAGATATGTTGCGGGAAGGGGGAGGGGGAGGGGGAAGGGTGGGTGAAGGAGGTACTCAAAAGTGTCACTATTTGTGAAATGTTTATTTTATATTTGGTAAATATTTTATATAAATCATATTAAAGTGTTTTCTTAAAGAAACTATTTTGAGATTGAATAGTTTTCCCAGAGGACGTTTTGCTACACTAACGCCATCTATTGACCACTGCCTAAGGATGCCTGCCAATTTCCCGCTAATGAAAACAATCATACGCTGCAAAAATAGTCATTCTCGTAAAAAGTTTCTTTAAAAAAAAATAACTAGATTTATTGTCAAGTATTACCAAATAAAATATGCAATTCACGAATAGTGACACGTTTGAGTAATTGATAAATATTTAATTTAGCATATATTTTGAATATATATCAAATGTCCGCTGACGTCACAAACTTATCTGATTGACTATGTTAAGGATGTCATCATGTCAGTTCCCTGTCACTTAGTACCTCCTTCACCAACCCCTCCCCCTCCATCCCCCTCCCTCAACATATCTTGCTAAATTTCTGCTTTCCCAGCATTTAAAGAATCTCCTAATTACTGTACAAAAAGAGGAGATGCAGGAATGCATAATTATGGAGTAAATGGAGAGCGTGCTCTTGTAAATAAATAGGGTAAAGTAATTGTTATTTATTCGTAGTATGTGTTTTGGGACTCAGTGGCTCAGTCCAATGTATGCTAACCTTCCTGGCATTATTATTTATCGGTTCATTAGCGATGTTTAGTAAGTAAGATACATAAACTGACTAAGGATCTTATCTTTCTCGCTTACGTAAGTTATGTCTTAGTTCAATCGTGTACTTTCCACACAATATGCCTTTAAATACTGGAACTCTTCTTCTTCTTACATGTTCCCGGAATAGACTGATCTACTTTTATATCTAAATATAGCTCTGATATCAGATTTTTATATATTGATTTATGTGTTTTTATTCAACTTTTATCTGTGTGCCTTGATAACAAAATGTAAATAAGATCATTTTAATGGCTAATAACTTCAGAAAAAAATTGGAGAGAGAGAGAGAGAGAGAGAGAGAGAGAGAGAGAGAGAGAGAGAGAGAGAGAGCGTTGCTTACCTGGGAAAGCATTATAGCACCCCGGTTTTCGATAGCCAATCTTTCAATTTTTCGCTCAATTTCTGTAACCTGCAAAAGATCATATTCTTGAAAAAATCAAACATACATATACATGAATGCACACACACATACACACACACACACATATATATATATATATATATATATATATATATATATATATATATATATATATATATATATATATATATATATATATATATATATATATATATATATATATATGTGTGTGTGTGTGTGTGTGTGTGTGTGTGTGTGTGTGTGTGTGTGGAAATTTAAGTATGAATATATTTATAATCATTTTAATGTGATAGAATTATTCTTTAATTACTAACTATATTGTAACCTACTAATAGTTATGACGAAAGTAAGATACTGAATAACAATTATTGATCCACTATTGATATATATTTATAAGCTATGAGAAAGCTTTTGATTCTGTCAAAATTCCATCAGTAAAGAAAACACTTGAAAGGCAAGGAATTGATGAATCTTATGTAGGACACTTAAGGACATTTATAAAGGAAGTACAGCAATCCTAAAACTATATAAAGATAGAGAGAAAACTCCAATTGAGAAAGGAGTAAGACAGGGAAATTCCATCCCTACTAAAATATCGACAGTTCTTTTTTTTTTTTTTAATTTAGATCGGGAAAATGTGGGGATTAACATTAATGGGAAAACCTTAACAACCCAACATTTGCAGATGATATGGTTCTGTTTAGCGAATCGTGGGAGGAATTTTAAAAGATGATAGACGATTTGAATAGAGAAAACAGAAATGTCGAACTGAAAATGAATATGAGTAAAACTAAAGTAATGTTCAATGAAAATACACAGAGTCTACCAATAAGGGTTATGGTTGAACCTCTAGAGATTGTTATTGAATATACCTACTTAGGACAGACGGTAAATGTTTCACTAGGGCATGAGACCAAAATAAAAAGGATAAGCATGGGATGGAGAGCTTTTGGACTAATAACGGCTGATGATGAAGACGATGATAATTATGGATAATCGCCCAAATTTCAAGGTAACATTACCTGATCAGTGTACATTTGGCCAGATAAACAAATGCTGATGGAGATGCCATTTGTTGCCAGAAAATCCAACATTTCCACGTTGAATCCGACACTTCCTCGCACCACTCTGTAGATCTGGACAATAGTGTACCCCATGGAGATTAATAGTGTGCTGCTCAGGAACCCGCTCATGTAAGAGGCAGTGATCGTCTGAAGTTCATCCACCTTGATAGACAGAGAGACAGAAATGAGGACTAGATGGAAATTTTCTTGAAATAAAAGCTTGCACACGAACATGCAAAGTCAAGGATGAAATATTCACAAAGCTGTAGGCTATGTTAAACACAAAAACAGAGGAACCAAAGGTTTTGTTTACCTTATCCAAATGTTCCATAAGTCTCCCTATCTGATCATGAACACTTTGTTGCCCTTGGAAACGACTGGAAGATGTCCAGATATCTCTCGACTTCATATTGCTAATGGTTACTTTTATTTCGTCAACTGCCCTATGCATAAAGGACACAAAGAATTTCAGCGACACTGTGAGAATTAGAACAACAGTCAATCCTCCATAAAAGATGGAACAAGCGTTGAATAATCCCAGGAGGTTCCTGCAGGAGATGCTGCTCGTAACATCTATGAGTGATCTAACAAAGAAATAAAGATGACAAGAGACACACACGGCGAATTTAGCTTCTGTCAAAATCGTCAGCACAGAAGGCTGGATCCTACACCAATGCTCATCTGCATTAAACACAGCTATGCCACGAACAAACGCTGCCAAGTCTTTGGCTCTCCAGATACATAACAGAACTCTGATGTTGTAACTGACGATAATAAATCCACCCGCCAGAATCATGACAATAGTCCCTGTTGTCTCTGCAGTGTAAATCTGATTCCAAATCGTTGAGACAATGATGCAACAGTAACTCAAGTTGAGACAATTGGCTAAAACGGTCCACAGTACTGTGTAGACACAAATGCTCAGGCAAAACTGTTTGCCTTTCTTCCATGAATACGGGAAATATCCACAGATTTGGAGGACCCGCAAGAAGATCTGGAGTGTATACCAGTTGGAGAGAGATTTCGGGGCCATGATCATTTCCCCGAATGGAAAGAAATGAGTTTGAATGACTTGTATAGCAGCTGCGTTTCTCTACACTGGCCAGAGACTAATGCGTAAATGTTTCTCCTCTCAACGTTTATGGACGATTTCAATTGTGATACAGGTTCGCTGGAATGGTAATTATTCTTCTAAGATCCAAATAGCTTGCATGCCCCAAATTGTCTTTGATTACTTTGTTCAAAGTTATAAACAACGTACTATATCGCAAAACAAACTTTCACGACAGTGGAGATCTAACAAAGGGCTTAATACCACTAATCTATTTCATTTTTCCGGTAAGTTGATTAAACCCAGCGTGAGTCCAGATTAAGAATATACTATTGACAGTACAATTACCGCGAATTGATGGCGCAAAACATTGTTTTATTGTGTGTCTGTTTGGGGGGCTTTTTATATTATTGATATTTAACATTAAGCTTCGGTATTTCGGTTCGGTGGCTTGTGTGAGTAAAATTATTATTATTATTATTATTGTTATGTTTTTTTTTTATTGTTATTGTTATTTTGAGTGAACAGAGTTGGTATCTATTCAATTATGTCACTTTGTCTATACTTTACATTGCGTCGTTTTTACAACTTGGCATCAAAGTTCCCTTCAAGAATTGTGTAGCCACAATAAGGCAGTTTCGAGTAACAAAATGGTAAACTTTTTGGAATAATGAATCAGAGATTGAAAGCAACCAAAGCAGAAAGACAAAATGGCGGAAGTTATTTTAGCAAGAAATAAGAGATTGACCTTTAGGCTTCTAGTGTGCATACCTCATGAGGTAGTTCCCAAGTGCAGTGAGAGAGTGTGGCAATGTTTTAACCAAACGACAAAATTATGTTTTGCGAATGAAAGGTTTTTAAAAGACCAAAAGATTTATGTTTTGGTCAGAAACATTAACTGCTATTTCATAGAATTCTATGTTTCTCTGTTTCTAAAATTTTAACATTTTCTAGGTGAACAGGTTTAATAGATAGAATCTAAATTTCTTTTTGCCATAAATTATCTATTCTAATTTATTTTTTATCACTTAGGTTTACTACATATTACATTTTCGCTCTCGAATTGTTTCGGGCCAACTTTGCATGATTGAAGTTTGACTCAGTGGGCTGGTTAATCTTTCTTTTCATTAATAATAATGATAATAATAATAATAATAATAATAATAATAATAATAATAATAATAATAATAATAATAATAATAATATCTAGATAGTTGCAACACGGGACGGGTATTATGTTTGGAACGTGCAGTTTCCCTCCTTGAATGTCGCTCACCAAAACGCTAATTGATTTGTTAATTTGTGTAGTTTTAATGTGACGTTTCAAACTGTCATCTCGTGGAAAGGATTCAGGACATGAAGAATGATAAAAAGATTTTTCACCACTAAGGGATTTTGAATATCTAGCCAAATGGTATTTACTAAAAAATTTTAAACTACGATAAGAACAATCAAAAACTTTTGGTTTCTTCTTAATTTCTTTTTTCTAGGGATTTTAAGCACCGCACAATTAATCATGTCACTAAACTCAGCGAGTTTTTGCTGACTTGATTGATAATCTTGAACCAAATTGAACTCTGAAGAAAGTTATATATATATATATAGATATATATATATATATATATATATATATATATATATATATATATATATATATATATATATATATATATAGGAGAAAAAAGAGTCTGGATAACATCTTTCATGTTTATTGATGGCGACGTTTCGTGACTCATCCCATTATCAAGGCTGTAAAGGACACGTAAAACTTTCTTAAGGAAACACTCAGTAAAAAATATAGTTAAATATAGAATACAAAAAAAAACAGTTTAAAATTAAAGTTATAAACACAAGTATAAGTAAAAACTGGAAATAAAATAAAGTTAAGTAAAAGAAAAGTGTTTTAAAACAGAAATATAAAAAAATTAAAATTGTCTAAGGAGACCAACCTGTCTTGACTAAAGTAGAGAACTGAGTGACTATCTTAAGTACAGCACTCAGGAAGAAAATTCTAAAGTTGTCAGCTTGAGCGATGTGGAGGGTGACAGAGGATAATTGGCTCTTTAGTTGAGGAGCCTGTTCTTTAATTATCAACGACTCTAATACTAGTAGAGAGGAGTTGTTTGGCGCTTGAGCAATGACTTCAAAGTTTTTATAAGTAATGCTAGTCTTGCATTTATATGTATGTTACAGTTGAGAACTCTTTGGTGTTGAGCACGCATCCAGTTCAATGGTTAACTCCCCGATTAGCATCAATGTGATTTTCAGCAGACTTTTTTTGGAACCCACATAATTTCCGAGATTACATCTCGGACAAGTAAACATATAAACTACTGAAGAACGCCTTAGATCGGGGAGAGAATCCTTAAATTTAAACGAGGATCCCACTGTCAGGGATCCTTGAAAATTAGTTAAACTAAGACAGGATAGTTTCCTTAGACAATTTTAATTTTTGTATATTTCAGTTTAAAGATATTTTTCTTTTAGCTAATTTGATCTTATTTCCAGTTTTTATTTGTACCTGTGTTTATAACTTTAATCTTAAACTTTTATTTTATGTATTTTATATTGAACTATATTTATACTGAGTGTTTGCTTACAATGTTTTATATGTCCTTTTTAGCCTTGATAATGGGACGAGTCCCGATACGTCGGCAACAATAAACATGAAAGATGTTATCCAGACTCTTCGTTCTCCTGTTTATTTAATCACTGAAGCTTTCCAGGTGTAAAAACCTTCCTCCACACACACACACACACACACACACACACACACACACACACACATATATATATATATATATGTAACAACTACCAGGCTAATGAGGAATATAGATGGATAAACAAGGAAACAAAGATAATGTTATTAATTGCAAAGGGAGAAACCACGAGAGAGTTTTCTAAGATGATAGGAACAATGGAGGGAGAAAAGATAACCTACAGAAATGCAAAAGCAAGAAGAAAAGACAAGCAGGATGTAGGATAAGTAGGAATGATTCAAGATGAAAATGAAACTATCTAAATTGAGGAAGAAGTCAAGAGAAGATGAAAAGCCTATTTTTCACAACTATTAAAACACTGATAATGAGTATGAAGAACTAGAGAATGCTCCTCCAGTAGAAGGACCAATGATGAAGTTAAGAATGTGACAAAGAAAGGAAAAGTAAATAAAACTGCTGGAAAATCACAGTTACCAGTAGAAATGAATGAGGCATTGAAAAATTTAGGTAAAGTAAGTGTACACATATTGGAAAAGATCTGGGATGTAGAGGATAGGCCAAGGGAATAGGAAGATAGTTGGATGACCAAATTGTGTACACAAAAATGAGACATCTTCTGTATCATTATGGACACTACATCATCAGAATTAAAGAACAATGAAGAATTGTGGGAACTGGTGTTAGCTGACGATTTAGTCATTATAGCAGAAAAAGAAGAAGAGCAAAGAATATTTTTAACATGAAAAGGAGCCCTAGAAAGGAAAGGATTGAGATGAACATTTGGTAGACAGAGCTAATAATTATAGTAGAGAAAGGTTTGAATGAGTAAACATTCAAGTGGGATCAATATTAACAGAGGAGGGAATTACTGAGAAAGCAGTGAGACAAATAGTAGAAGAGGCATGGACTTGTTTATCAGACCTATGACTCAAAATGAAGATCTATAAGTCAGTTATCAAGACCATACTATTATATGGGGAAGAAACTTGGGCACCTAAGAAGAAGGAGGAGGGACTGTTGCAAGGAAATGAGAGGAGAATGGTGAGATGGATTGCTTGAATATCGCTACTGGAAAAAGGGGGAGAGTCAAAATATTAGAAGAATGTGTGGTATATGTAATGTAAAAGATAAGGCTAGAGAACCTCGTCTGAGATTCCATGGCCATGTATTAAGAAAGGAAGAGGTGGGATGAATCAAGAGAGCTAAGAACATACCAGTAATGGGGAGGTGAAGTATGGGGTGTCAGTGGATTAGATGGATGGATGTGATGAGGAGGGATATGGGTGAACTAGGACTAAGGGAAAATACCAGGAATAGAAATAGATAGAGAAAGTTGACTTGAGCAGCCGATTTCGCTATTACAGTAGGACTAATAATATTTAAGGAAGATCTAAAATATTGGTAACACCAGAAAGTTTCCCTGCGACCTAAAGTTTGGCAATTGTAAACAACTGACTTATGGAAATATTGAAAGTCATAATAGTGATACATATAATAAATTTACAATCCCTGATGCGTGGTAAATCCTGTACAGTACCTCAGTTAGTTTCTAGTTTCAAAGTAGACCAATAAGCCAAACTAGTCTTAGTGGGGAAAGGAATGCTGTATCCTTCTGCCAAATATGTAAGTGCTATTTCTCCTCTTTCAAAGCACGACCAAGTATTGGAACGGAAAGGCTTCCGCACAAAGCAGCACAACACTCACCAGAAGCCGCTTGATAAGCAGCTAGCCAGAAAAAAAAAAAAAAAAAAAAAGAAGTACCACAATAAGCAAGCGATGGTTGTGGGGGAAGTTGGCTCACTAACTGAAGGTCAAATCCAGTACGTGAAGATCTGTCGAGGGGAGGACTTGAGGGTAACTATACTTCTGGTTGTTTGTTGAGTTTAAGAGCTAAGCTAACATTAAAACCCAGTTTGTTAGCAGAATAGTCATTAGATTTTGTCAGTTTAATGATTGAGCATCTATGGTATTCATACTTTAGATTTTTTAATTTAATCAAATATGTATCTATGGTGGTCTGAAACATGTCTAATTTAGAAAGTGTACAAGCCATAGCATTGTTGATAGAAATTATAAAAGTCAGTTTAACCCTGGATAGGTACGGTCCTCGGACACCCCTTTAAGGGTATACTCGGACGCGAACGACCCCGACGCCAAAAAAAATTCTTGAAAAATCAGTTTTTGCAGTAACCTCCTTTTTTCTTTTGCCAAAAAAAACTTCAATGAATGCTTAAAACAAATGTAAAGATAAATACTACTCATCTGCAGAAAAACTATTTATTATAAATATTTTAAAAAATTAAGTAGAAAAAAAAAAGACCTGACATAAAAATTCATAAAAAAAAAGTTTATACATATATACACAAATCCTTTTAGGAATTGATTCTTGAATGTTTAGGACACATCTGGATGTATTTTGGATGAAGTCAGACCCATGGAGGTGAAGATCTGAAATGAGAAAAAAAGGGTAACTTTTTTGGCCAAAAAAAATTGTCCAAATTTCATGAATTTTTTTGGGTACCCAAATGAAATAGGAAGTGGCTAATTTTTTTAGGGAATAAACACATGTTATCCTAAAATAGAAATATGTAAAAAAATCTTCATTATTTTGTAAATTACATTTATATCAGGGGCCATATCTAAAGGTAATTTTTTGAGTACTTGGAAATTTCGTAAAAAAATACATATATTTAATATATAATATGATATTTATGCAGGTAAAAATATACCAAAATATCACAAATTCTATAGGGAACAAGAATATATATAGATAGGGCAGCTTATGCTTCGGATATGTCCGCAAAATGGCCGCCAACCACACTGACTCAGACTCCCTAATCTGCCACTTGAAATGTAGGAAGGGTATGTCAATTTCAAGGTGTTATTTACTAATCTAATTATTATTGGATATGCATAAAAATTGTATGGTGGGTTGCTGGATAATTGTCGATTATTTTACGACTATAAAATTAAAATTCTGACCCAAAAAAATGTTTTTGAAGGGAAATAAAATCGAAAAAAAAAAATGTAAAACAATATTTTAGCTAAAAAAATTTGATGATATTCAATCAAAAAAAAAGTAAACAAAATTTTCCGACAAATAAACATCTAGAGGAATCATTACTCTGTGATAGTTCCTTAGTACGTAGTAATTTTGAAAGAATTGGGAAAAAACGAAAAAATGGCAATCACCGGAAAATCGAACACATACCTATATATACGCCATATCTGGCTAAAAAAAAAGATAGGCATGGGTAGCCAGATCATCTAGAAACACTTTCCAACACTATAAAAATATAAGTTTTGCGACACTACTTGCCAATTCCTTACGGTAACATGACTAAGCAAAAAAATGCAAAACAAATAAAAAGGGGCACTCGTGGAAAAATGGCCATTCTAATATACGGCATTTCAGAAAAAAAAAATTTCAGCCACGTGCTAGGCAAACCATCAAGGCATATTTTCCGACAAATAAACATATAAATGAAATATTACTCTGTGATAGTTCCTTAGTACGTAGTAATTTTGAAAGAAATGGGAAAAAACGAAAAAATGGCAATCACAGGAAAATCGAACACATACTTATATATACGCCATATCTGGCTAAAAAAAAAATAGGCATGGGTAGCCAGATCATCTAGAAACACTTTCCAACACTATAAAAATATAAGTTTTGCGACACTACTTGCCAATTCCTTACGGTAACATGACTAAGCAAAAAAATGCAAAACAAATAAAAAGGGGCACTCGCGGATAAAATGCCCAACATTCTAATATACGGCATCTCAGATAAAAAAAAAAGACATGCACGTGTTAGCCCAACCATCAAGGCACACTTTCTAACACATAAACATGAAAAAAAAATCAATAATATACGGCAATTCCTTACTACGTAGTAAATTTTTACAAATATTGAAAAAAAAAACAGAAATTGGCAACCGCAGTTAAATACCCAATATACCAATAACTACGTCGTATCTGACAAAAACAAAATCACGCATGGGTAGCCAGATCATCTAGACACACTTTCCAACATTAAAAAAGCAAAAGTTTTACGACACTATTTCGCAATATCTTACGGAAAAATGACTTGGCAAAAAAATTAAAAAAAATTAAAAAGGGACACTCGCGGTAAAATGCCCGACATTCTAATATACGACATCTCAGATAAAAAAAAAGACATGCACGTGTTAGCCCAACCATCAAGGCACACTTTCTAACACATAAACATGAAAAAAAAATGAATAATATACGGCAATTCCTTACTACGTAGTAATTTTTACAAATATTGAAAAAAAAACAGAAATTGGTAACCGCAGTTAAATACCCAATATACCAATAACTACGTCGTATCTGACAAAAACAAAGTCATGCATGGGTAGCCAGATCATCTAGACACACTTTCCAACACTAAACAAGCAAAAGTTTTACGACACTATTTGGCAATATCTTACGGAAAAATGACTTGGCAAAAAAATGAAAAAAAATGAAAAAGGGGCACTCGCGGTAAAATGGTCCTCGTGGTGATGAACGACATTTTAACTAAAAAAAAAAACATGCACATGGTAGCCAAACAATCCACCAAGACTTTCCACAACTGATAACCTATACAAGTTGCACCATTCTACGACAATTTCATAATACGTAATAACTTTGATAATTATGCAAACTACCTCAGAAGGGTAAACTCGGACGCGAACGACCCCGACGCGTCTCAGAAATCGGGGAAGGAGTACAGCTACAGCAATGCACATCTGGACACTACTAGAGCGTGTAGGGGAGACACCTCCTGCAGGTCGATCACCCACAAATTCAGTCACAGGGGTGAGTCACGTGAGAAAAACCTGTTTTTTTTTGACGCTCGGGGTCGCAAACGACCCACCGTACCTATCCAGGGTTAAGAGAATTAAGAATGCATCATTGTAATTGGTTACAGGCTATGGTAAGTGCAAATATTGCACAGCTTGTAGTTGCATAGAAGAATTTCTATAATGAATACTTAGTTAAAGAATTTTGTTTATTTTATGAACAATGAATAGCAATGAAGTTTAATGTTACTACATCCAGACTGCATATATATGCATATAAAACTGCTTATTTTGTGTCAAGTTTAATGTGCAGGAGAGTCATGCATGTTCACCCAATTGAAAAATGTATATGGCAATAATTATGGTCTTTCATATTTCAGAAACAACCGAATAGTAATAATAATAAAAAAACAACAACAGCATTTTGTGTTCTTCCTCAGGCCCCAAATATGACGTTCAACCTTTATTGTCGATTCATAAATAATAGTTCACCCCAATTTTTAATCGGCCTACTGAAGATGGAAGTCCACTCGTTATCTCCCCACGTCATTACCATCAAGGGCGTGGTGACGCCTTCAAAGGCCAAGGCCCTCAAACAGACGGCCTCTCGTTTCTTGGAGAAATCCAGCACCTTCAGATACAACGGAGAGAGTGAAGTTAGCTACCAGAGAACTAGTTCCACGTAAGAAGTAATTCAGTTATAGAATCAGAGAAGTGAAGATATGTAATTGAATTTCCTTCCAAAAGGATTAAAGTATATGTTGTCATTAAAAGCCAATAACAGCTATGAGCCTAATCTATACCTTATGTGGTGAACTGAGGGCCATACATTAACATTTAGGTTAACAAGTTTTTATGAAAAGAAACTTAATGAATATTTCATTATTACTAAACCAGATTTCCGTGCCTGTCTTCGCTGATAAAATTACACTAACTTAACCCAAATTTCTTCTTATACTTTTCAGTGCCTGGTTATATGAACACAATGACCATCACCTGCCTCTCCTCACTACTCGCATCGAAAGACTGACCGGCCTAAATGCAGTCCAGTACACTGGTAGTGAAACATACCAGGTAAGAGTAAAATGATCATGTAAATTTGGAAATTCTGAAGGTACAAAATACCAGTTGTGAGCCAAGTGCCGTGTCAGTGTCATGGATCGCTCGCCTGTCTGCCTGCAGTGCATAGAGTTATTAGAATTATAAATACAGTTAACTCCCTATTAACACGGTTCTGTTAACCCAGTTTAAAAGATACACGAGATCAAACATTCATAATTTTTATAATGACCTGCCAGCATCTGCTGACATCAAGAAAAAGACTTGGCCTATGAACAGGAGGACTGTATCCTTTTGGTACTACCCTCCCTAAGTTACATTATTGTGTGTGCATGTAGAAGAGATACACTAGACCTATGTTCTTTTCCCACCATTTTACTTTGCCATTGATAATGATAATAATATTCAGTGATGATTCATTACTGAAGCATTTGTGTAATACCTGACAGGTCGTAAACTACGGCATAGGAGGGCACTACACAGTACACCATGATGCCACAGTCTCGAATCTTACCTACAATCGTATGGCTACTTTCCTCATCTATCTCACCGATGTACAGCAAGGCAGTGTCCTTCATTTGCTTCATCATTGAAATCTCTATACTGTGCTTAAGGAATCACAAATTTGTTAAAGTCTCATAATTCCCTAAGATTGCCTAAATTGGTTACCCCCTTAGGTCTGCATGTAGGCCTATTTTGGAAAACATGTATATGAAGTTTTATGATATTAGAAAAGCATTCCTGATCTATCATAGGTTGTTCCTTGACTATACGAGGGGGGACCCAAAAGTAACCGGAATTGTCATAGAATGTTATTCAGCTATTATTACATGTTTATAGTCTTATCACCTTCAAAGTACTCTCCATTTGAAGCAATGCACCAGTCCAGACGTGTTTTCCACTGTTGAAAGCAGTTCTGGAACTCTTGTGAAGTTATTTTTTTAATGACTGTCGTTTTCTTCTTAACCTCTTCGACGTCTGCAAAACGTTTTCTTTTGAGGACTTTCTTCATTTGGGGGAACAAAAAAAAGTCACAGGGAGCAAGGTTGGGTGAATAGGGAGGGTGGATAAGTAGGGTCATGCCATTCTTGGTCAGAAACTGTCTCACACTCAAGGCGGTGTGCGCTGGTGCATTGTTGTGATGAAGCCACCACCCTCCACTTTGCCACAGGTCGGGGCGTTTCCGTCTCACGGAATCTCGCAAACGCTTCAGCACTGTCAAGTAAAGCGTCTGGTTAACAGTGTGACCTGTAGGAACGAATTCTTTGTGGATAACTCCTTTCACATCGAAGAAACAAATCAGCATCGTCTTGACACTGGACTTCGCTTGACACGCTTTTTTGGGTCGTGGTGATGTTGGATGTTTTCACTGGCTTGATTGCTGCTTTGTTTCTGGGTCGTAGCCATAGCACCAGCTTTCATCACCTGTGATGACCTTCGAAAAAAGGTCTGGATCAACTTCCAAGTGTTCTTTCAGTTCACGACAGGCATCCATTCGTGACTGCTTTTGACCGTCCGTGAGCAAGCGAGGCACCATTTTTTCTGCAACTCTTTTCATTCCCAATTCGTCGTTCAAAATTCGTTGGCATGAGCTCCAGGACACACCAGTCAAACCAGCAAGTTCATCAATTGTTCTGCAACGGTCTTCCAAGATCAGTTCATGAATTTTTATGATGTTTTCATCAGTTCGAGAGCTTGAAGAAACAAATCAGCATCGTCTTGACCCTGGACTTTGCTTGACGCGCTTTTTTGGGTCGTGGTGACATTGGATGTTTCCACTGACTTGATGCTGCTTTGTTTCTGGGTCGTAGCCGTAGCACCAGCTTTCGTCACCTGTGATGACCTTCGAAAAAAGGTCTGGATCAACTTCCAAGTGTTCTTTCAGTTCACGACAGGCATCCATTCGTGACTGCTTATGACCGTCCGTGAGCAAGCGAGGCACCATTTTTGCTGCAACTCTTTTCATTCCCAATTCGTCGTTCAAAATTCGCTGGCATGAGCTCCAGGACACACCACTCAAATCAGCAAGTTCATCAATTGTTCTGCGACGGTCTTCCAAGATCAGTTCATGAATTTTCATGATGTTTTCTTCTGTTCGAGAGCTTGAAGGTCGCCCTGAACGAGGCTGGTCTTCCAGTGACATTTGACCACTCTTAAAGTGTGCAAACCACTCAAAAACTTGTGTTTTACTCATGGCAACATCCTTGTACGCTGTTTGAAGCATAGCAACTGTTTCGGCTGCCGTTTTCCCCAGCAAAAAACAGAATTTCGTGGCAGCATGCTGCTCCTTCTTTTCAGTCATTGTAAAAATAGACAAAAAGGCGTGAGGCACTTCAAAACAAATGTTAACCGTGAAGCTATACGTGTTCCCACGATGACGCCAGTTAACATACTGATGCCTGGGGGTTTCCTCAGGTAGCATCTAGTGGCGGAAGCCTGAACTACTATGGGCTTGTCAAACAGAAAACTATTCCGGTTACTTTTGGGTCCCACCTCGTAGAAGATTTTGAAAGAATTATTCGTATAGCATTTTTTAGTTATGTGTATATTGTTAAGGAAGACTGAAGTATTATTTTTGTGCAAGGCTACATACTTCGTAAAACATTCAATCACAGGTGACTGTTGTGTTTTGCTTTATCATTTTGTTTGAAAAAGACAGTTTTGATGTTTGAAATGGAATTAGATTCAGCTCATTTTGGGGCATCAAATGATAATACAAT
Source organism: Palaemon carinicauda (assembly GCF_036898095.1). Taxonomy (NCBI): domain Eukaryota; kingdom Metazoa; phylum Arthropoda; class Malacostraca; order Decapoda; family Palaemonidae; genus Palaemon; species Palaemon carinicauda. Next base: position 32,836,799 of record NC_090745.1, read on the forward strand.
TTTCATTTCCATATAAAAATATATTATAACCATTCATTTATAAAATCAAACATTCACAATTCCTCCAGAGATTCATCTTGCCGTAATTTAATACTATCTGACACTGACTTCAATCGCAGTACTTGAAGATATTACCATACACCTCAACGTCAATTCAGATTGAATGTCCTCTACACTGCATTTGATAAGAAGTTATCCTAAGATGGGAACTGATATACTTGTTACCGTGAACGTCATTAATTTCAGTAAGATTGAAAAAATAAATGTTTTATCAGAATAGTTTGTAAAGGCTCAATTTCTAAATGATTTACTTTTACTTCCACGTTCAAATGTCGTTGAAAAATAATAATGATTTAGCTTCAATTAAACTCTAATGTTCAAATATCATTTAATCTTAAAAGTCAAATTGCTTTATGAACATTTTATTGGGCTGTGAGAAAAAAGTTACCTCTGAATACGCACTTTTTTAGGGCAAGTACTAACGAGACTAACACGTGATGTGCAGAAAACAGTCAGGTAGTACTGTAATGCCACCCACACAGCGTTCTCATGATTTTCAGCCCCCCTTTTTTCCTTAGCTTTCATTCCTTCTCCCTTACTCAGACCATACCTCTTTCACTTTCCCAATAGTAATCGTACCAGTATCACTTACAGTTTAGTTATTTTGTGAATGTCTTCGAGAGTGTTCTTTGTAGAGTTGTGACCATGAGTTCTTTGTTAAATTATACCGGTTTTTCAACGTTAAGTTAACAATAACAGTACAGTAAAGCATCCAAACAATTGTCACCCACGATGAGTAAGAAAGATAATAAGAAGGAGACAATTATCATAGAGATAAAAAAATAAATGAGTGAGAAGTATGTTCAAGATACTCCTGTGGCAGGCCTGGTAAAATGTACAATTGTACAAATCCATGATTTGTATAATTCTGAAGAAAAAAAAAATTAAAGTAATTGATGCTGCAAAAATTGTGCCGATATTTATGAAACAGCTGCCACATGTTCTTGATAACATTGAAAACTTGCTTCTCATCTTGATCAATGAAAACCAGTTAGCAGGAGATATGATTACTAAGAATATAATTTGTGAAAAGGCAAAGTTATTGTACAGTATGCTGACCTTGTTAAAAAAGTTAGTTAAATCAGCAGACAAAGAAGAGTAAACATTCAAAGCGAGACTTTAAGGCAGCAGAGGCATTCATTGTAGAATTTAGAAGATTCATGGATTCTGAGTCTGCAGCAATTGTTCAACTGTGATAGACCAGTCTTTTTTGGAAGATGTTCAGAAAGACCTTCATTACTGCAGAAGAAAAGACAATTTTCAGTCATAGGCCCATGAAAGACCATTCAAACCTGTTGTTTTGTACTAATGCCAATGGGGATTATAAAATCAAACTTCTGTGATATAATTCTTATCGTCAGTGTATATATTTTCAACTTCTTAAGTATTTCAGTTATTCTCTGTAAGGATAAGGCAGGACCTCAATTTGTTATGTATCCCTTACAAAGGAGTAAGGAAAAGACGAGTGCTCGAAAAGAGATGTATTCTCTATCAATTGAGACACACTGATTTGAATTTTAGCAGTTTAACTGATGTATGCATGACATATGGAAGACGTCACTACAATAACAGAAATGGAGTTGAATATAAGTTGAACTAAACTAAAGTAATATACAACATTCTGATGTATCACGTTGAGAATCCACGACCATTTAAAAAGTACAGGGTGCAGAAGAAGCAACTGAACGTTATGTGGGGGTCAGACAACAAGGCTTAGGTGACTTGTAATTTGGTTTGTGGAATGGATTAATGAGATTTTTGGTCCTGGGGTAAAAAAGTACCCTATGGAGAAGAACCTCCAATTTCGAGTCTTGTTGGTTATATATATCTCTCCTGCACATCCTCCAGCCATTGAAAATAACCTGATTTAGAAGTTAAGATTCATCAGAATAAATTTCCTACTACCAAATACCTGTCTAATACTTCAAACCATGGACGAGCAGACAATCTCAAAGTTTAAGAAGCATTAAACAAGGCAATGTTCCAGTAATGCTTCGAGATCAAAGAAGGGACCAACCTCACCCTCCGAGAGTTTTAGAAAGAACATTTCCACAATATCAGCGGCCTCAAATTTATTGATAAAGCCTGAGGAGTCACTAACAGAACCCTCAATACTGCATGGAGGGAACTATGGCCTAAATACATTCCTGAACGTAACCTTGAAGGATTGAAACACATCTAGTGGGCAGTTGACAATGAAATTGTGTCCTTTGGCAAGACAATACATTAAGAACTGGACAAGAACGACATAAATTATCATCTGGACGAGCCTGGTGATCAGCTAATGACCAAGATGCTGGTGGAGTTGCATAAGGGCCAGCAACAAAAGGTAATGAAGGAGATTTCATGTGAGGAAGAGGGACAGCGTCAAACCTCTGACTTCACGAGACATTAGGGAGATTTCAAGAATATGGAAAACTGCAAAATTTTGTAGAAACCCATCACGCAGATAAGGCTTCAGGAGGGCAATCAGCGAACCTATGTACGGGCAATGTAATGTTGCATTTCCATAAATTCTTAAAGAAAAGGCAAAAACAGTCATCACTAGATAGGTTCCTTGTAAAAGTGGAATGTAAGAGTGCAATAAAAGACAATAAACTGTACAAAAAGCACAAATGAAGTGATTCACTTATTGAATTGTGAATGCCATTCAAAAAAGAGAACTCCTGATGTTTCACCAGAAACTCTCATAAAGGGAGATTTGTTCCTTAAATAACATTAAAAACCTTTGGTATATTATTTTAATCATTTGATTTAACAAAGAAATTAATCTATAGGGTGTCCCAAAATAATGTATGCACTCTGGATTGTTACAACTTGTTCAATTTATTGATATTAACGTGGAAAACAGATTCACAGGAGAGAAACAATACACATTTAAAGATTCTGAGAGTTCACAGTGAAAAAGTAAGGATACATGGGGCAATTTGAGAATGTTAGAAAAAACAGATCAACTCACATAAAGTGTTCAAACTGGTTGCCGTTCTGCTCAATACACTTTTCGCATCGTGAAAATATGGAACTACAAACTGTTAGTAGCATTTCTCTCGGTATCAGAGTACATTCTTCTTCAATTGCCTCTCTAAGTTCGTCAATTATTTTAGGTTTTCTGCTGCGCACGCTTCAAAATGTGATGGACGCTCGATTTTGGGATACCTATTTCATGTGACAGTTGACGAACAGATTTTCGTGGGGAATTGTGAACATTAGCAATAACATCTTGCTCTTTAGTTGGGCATGTCAATGTTCTTTTTCGTCCTGAATGTCCATTTCTCATGCACTGGAGGGTCCCAAGATTTTCAAAGTTATCTAGGATTCGTGAAATGGTGACGCGTGTTGGGGCATCTCTGTGGAACTTGTGGGATATGGTACTTTGGTAGGAAGTTCTATTAACCATAATAATTACCTGGAACATAGATGAACAATTGTTAGTAATTATTTCTCAGCTGATCCCATCTGTAGTCGTCAATTTTGGCTTGATGGGTAATAAGACGTTGGTATTCTTAAAATATGTTTAATGTATAAATGACTACATTGCTCTGTTTACTCTGTGACAGCTGACTCCCAAGTGTATATGGAGCGTCTTACACAATCTGACAAAACCAAAACATTGCTAAACAAAAGAGCATCGCTCTGAAAAGACTTAAATCCTACTCCAGTACAATTCATAAAGAATCACATCCTATCTTTGAGGTAATCAAATAATGTTTGAATCCTAATACCAAAACAAATCATTACTCTTATGTACAAAGCATAACATGTCTTATTCATGCAATATGATGCAATGTTGCGCAATACCTGCAACACTTGAAATAATATAGTACATTATTACAATAATACATAACAGTCTCCTCCCCCTTAACTTGACATTGTAAAAATCTTCATAAATCTAATCTCTCAGGGGGCTTTCCTCTGTTAATCCTATTAGGAAGCACTTTAACATCATCTTGTACTGGTACATGAATGGGTTCTGAATCTACATTGGATGTTGGACTATCTTGGTTAATATTTGACTCATTTGATCTAACTACTTCTTTAAGTTTCTCATCTCTAACATTCACATGCTCTACTGTCTTTCTGTTTAACCGCTGTAATTGATCAACATGACGTTTTACAACATTATCACCAACACGAACATCATAATGTAAATTTCCTATCTCTCTTACAATCTTTCCTGGTACCCACTTCTCTGGAGTGTTGTACGATCTTACCATGACATCAGACAAAGGTAAAAAATGTCTTACATTAGGAAGCTTTGCTACTTGTTTATACCCTTTATCTTCTAAATCACTTTGCAAACTTGGATACAACAAATCTAACTTACACCTTATCCTCCTCCCCATCAACAAATTTGAGGGTGCCACGCCTGTTGTGCTGTGCAGCGTTGTTCTATAAGACAATAAAAATTTTGACACATGCAAAAATATATTACCTGAATTTGCTTTTCTACACTTCATATTGTGTTTAAACGTTTGGACAAATCTTTCAGCCTCTCCATTAGTAGATGGATGATATGTAGCTGAAAATGTATGCTTTATACCATTGACATTACAAAATTCTTTAAACTCTTGTGAGGTAAACTGTGGACCATTATCTGTAACAATTCTTTCTGGAATACCATGCGTTGAAAAAATTTGCATTAACTCTTTTATTGTGGCGTAAGACGTTGTTGTCTTCATTGGGATAATTTCTGGCCACTTACTGTAAGCATCTACTACTATCAAAAACAAATAATTAAAAAAAGGACCTGCAAAATCTATATGCGCTCTTTGCCATGGATACCTGGGTAACTCCCACGGGTGCATTCTAGCAAATTGAGGATTGTTCTATTGCATAACACAATTCATACAATTCTTTATATAAGATTCCACATCTTTATCTACACCTGGCCACCATACAAAAGTTCTCGCAATTGACTTTGATCTTACAATACCTTGGTGATCAGCATGTATTTCAGACAAAACCTTATTTCTCAGTGAATTAGGAATAACTACCCTTGAACCTCTCATCACTATTCCTTGTGTTACACTCAGTTCATACCATATATCCTTATACGGTTTACAATTTTCCTCCTTTCCACATAAGTCCCTACCTGTCATTAAACTCTCCAAAACCTTACTAAGTACAGTGGAACCTCTACACACGAACGTATCTACATCCGAATTTTCCAACATCCGAAGTAAAATTCGAGCAAACTTTTGACTCTACACCCGAATTTTATTTTGACACACGAAGTAAACATTACGCCATTGAGCGTCGAGTGCTCAGGTCTCTATTCTTGTGTGTATCGTGTGGTTGTCTTCTGTTTGGTCTGTTATTAACAGTGCTTATTTTCTTCCTTTTCTCACATTTCCTTTTTGATTTTACCTATAATCATGGTGCCTAAGAAGCCAAATTTCAGTACAGGAAGAAGGCAATTCTTTCATTAGAATTGAAGCAAGTAATTATAGAAAAACATGAGAGCAGTGTGCATGTGAGTGATATTGTATGGCTAAACAATATGGCTGGAATAGGCCTATGATCTCGAGGATCATCAAGCTGAAGGCAGCCATTAAAGCAAATAACCATCAAAGGGGTTCACCATTATTACAAGACATCGTAGCAATACCCTGGAAGAGATAGAACGCCTTTTGTTGATAGGGATAAAGGACAAAGAGATTGTTGGCAACGATCATTTGTGGGAAGGGCCAGCGTGATGAACAGAAAGAAAGAAAAAAGTGAAGCAAAGAAAACCATGATAGCATTAACAAGCTCTTTTAAATAAGACTTCTCTCTTTTTCTGTGTCTCTCTAAACATAGCATTAACATGTTCTTTAAATAAAATCTCTCTCTCTCTCTCTCTCTCTCTCTCTCTCTCTCTCTCTCGTTCTTCTTCGCTGTTATAGTGTTAGATACGTCTATTATTTTTTTTTCCGAGAGAGAGAGAGAGATTAAACAAAAATGTGTTTAGAGTACATATGATTTTTAACAGCGTCAACGAGTTGAAAAACAATTAAATGTAACTAAGAAAGTAATAACAGCTAATCTGAATTCCTTTATTAACTAAAACAAATATTGATACAAACACACTCGTGTGCGTATGCACAAACACACACACACACAGGTGCAAAAATTGCTACGCAGTAAGAGAGACGGTCGGGGAGGAGGTAGAGATGGTGACTGCGATAACATACCGTAACTCGTCACTGAAAGTGATGAAAATAAAAAATCAAAATAAAAAGATGTAAAAAATATGAAATATAAAAATAAAAAAAAAATAATTAAGCTAAGTTAGATTAAAATTTCCGTAGTGTAAGTTACGGTATGTTATCGCAGTCACCATCTCTACCTCCTCGCCGATCGTGTCTCCTCGTGCGTGTGTGTGTGTGTTTGCGCATACGCACACGAGTGTGTTTGTATCAATATTTGTTTTAGTTAATAAAGGAATTCAGATTCACTGATATTGTTTTTTATTAACTGTCTTTCAACTCGTTAACGCTGTTAAAAATCATATGTACACAACACATTTTTGTTTAATCTCTCATTTTTGTTTAATCTCTCTCTCTCTCTCTCTCTCTCTCTCTCTCTCTCTCTCTCTCTCTCTCTCTCTCTCTCTCAGAAAAAATTAATAGACGTCTCTACACTAACAGTGAAGAAGAACAAGAGAGAGAGAGAGAGAGAGAGAGAGAGAGAGAGAGTATTTATTTAAAGAACATGTTGACACCATGTCTACCTTCTCGCCGATCGTCCGTCTCCTGGCGTAGCAAATCTTACACCTGCGTTGGCCTGTCTCTAAGGTAAAGTGGCAATAAAACACATTTTTTATTCATTATTTCTTTATAATTATCTTTTTTACATGCTTCTTTCATATTATGCAGTTATTTTATTGTTATGTGTAATTATGTGTAGCCATTTATTAAGGATTTATTATGGGTTTTTAGGCTGAGGTACGAATTAAATGAATTACCATGTATTCTTATGGGAAAATTTGTTTCTACATCCGATCATTTTCTACATCCGAAGTTGGTTGTGGAACGAATTAAATTCGTATGTAGAGGTACCACTGTACTGGGTCTCTCTTGGTACTGTGTGCTACATCTTTCGCAGTTATTGGTACATCATATACAGAAATTAACAGAACACTGTCATCATACTCTTCTGGAGCTTTGTCTACGGGTAATCTGGATAAAGCATCTGCATTACCCATATTTGATGTTGGACGGTATTCTATATCATAGTGGTACGCTGCTAACGTAACTGCCCAACGTTGTAGTCTTGCAGCCACCAACGTAGGTAAACTTGCTTTTGGACCCAATATTGCTAATAAAGGTTTATGATCTGTAACAAGTGTGAACTTTTTCCTACCATAAAGATACATATGGAATTTTTTAACTCCATAAACTAATGCTAAACCTTCCTTTTCTATTTGAGAGTAATTCCTTTCTGCCTTGTTCAATACTCTAGAAGTGAATGCAATTGGTTTTTCTGTTCCATCTGGCATTACATGAGATAATACTGCACCTAAACCTATGTTTGATGCATCACATACTAATTTGACTGGTAAATCCATTTGATAATGTATTAAGAATGTAGGTGATGTTATTTCTTGCTTGATTCTTTCAAAAGATTCCTGACACTCTTTTGTCCACTTCCATTCTACACCCTTATTCAACAGATTATACAATGGATGTGCAATTGTAGACAAATTCTGAATGAAATTCCCATAAAATGTTACTAAACCTAGAAATGATTGTAATTCCTTAACATTTTCTGGCACTTTTGTTGATTGTACAGCTTTAATCTTCTCTTTAGTTTTGTGAATACCCTTGCCATTTATTACAAAACCTAAGTATTCCACTGAATCAACTTCTAAAATACATTTGTTCTTATTTACTCTAATATTATGTTCCTTCAACTTCTTCAGAACTGTTCGCAATCTTTCTCTATGCTCGCTTGTGTCTTTACCCGCAATTAAAATATCATCTATAAAAATGAATACTCCTTGCATTCCTGAAAAAATCTTATCCATAGTTTGTTGCCATATAGCTGGACTACTTGCAACTCCATAAGGTAATCTCTTTGGCCTAAACAAACCTAAGGATGTATTTACTGTACATAATTCTTGTGAAGTTTCATCCATGGGAAGCTGTTGAAATGCTTGTCTTAAATCTAATTTAGAAAAAACACTGCATCCTGACATAGTTGCAAACATGTCTTTCGGATTTGGTAAGGGATGTTGAGCTACTTGCAGTTGTGGATTTAACGTTACTTTGTAATCTCCACATAACCTAACCTGTCCACTTTCCTTCACAATAGGAACTAATGGTGTAGCCCAATCTGAATATGTAACCTTTTCCCAGGAACCTTCACTTTCTAATCTCCTGATTTCTGTTTCAACTGCAATTTTCAATGCATACGGTACTGGTCTCGGAGCAAAAAATTTAGGAGAACTGTCAGGTGTCAAAACTAAAATTGCCTTTGCGTTCTTTACTGTACCTATTTTATCTTCAAATACGTCTTGAAACTCTGATATGATGTTATCCATAGGTATTTCATTTTGTTTTCATCTTGTCTACCTGCAACTTTCAAAATACTAGGCCAATCTAACTTCAAATACTGTAGCCAATCTAAACCTAGCAAAGTTTGTCCATTACCTTTTACTACTGTTAATGGCATTCTTTCTAATTTCTGTTCTTTGTACTGTACTTCTACGTTCGAAGCACCTATTACCTGAATATCAAAACCATTATAACTTTTCAAAACTCTATTTGTACCTTCTAATAACAAATTAGGAATGCTTTTAGCCATTTTCTCAGACATAATTGATACATCGGCTGCTGTGTCAACTTGCATCAAAATTGGTTTACCATTTATGATTACTTCTACCATGATATGTTTCTTTGCACCTTTGTTGACGGAATTAATGCGAAACGCAAAATCAGTTTCTGAACTAACCTGATTATCATGAACATTTTCCGCATTATTCTCTTGACCCATAGTATCAACTGTAGCATTTATTTTCTTTGCGTACTGTTTAGGGAATCTACAAGCAGTTGCAAAATGACCCATCTTTCTACAATTCTGGCATGTCTGTCCAGTAGCAGGGCATTTCTTTGCTTCGTATGCAAGATGATCAGTTTTATCACACCTAAAACACTTGGGTTTTTCCTGTTGTTTCTGTGTATAAGCCTGATTCTGATATTTATGAACATTAGTGTTAGGCACTTTTCTATGACTAGGCTTTGTTATATTCCTTCTCTGATTCTCATTGGTTTTCCACTTAGAACCTACTGTATTAATTTTAGAATTTTCCATTCGATTGCTTGTAGAACTACCTATTATGTTACTTTGCCTATTTGATGTTTCTAAAGCTCTGCCTGTTATCAATACCTTTTCTAATGTTAAATCTTTATCTTGCAATAATTTCTTTCTTAGCTCTTCTGATGTGCAATGTGCAATTACTTGATCTAAGATAACATTTTCTAACTCTAGAAATTCACATGAAACGGCTAAATTCTTTAGTCTAGTCACAAATGCATCTAAACTTTCATTTTCTTTCTGATAAGCCTGCGCTGAAAACTGGTATCTTTTAAAAAATTTATTGACCTGAGGAGCAAAATATGTGGTAAGAGCCTTAATTGCAGCTTCAGTTGTGTCATCTGTAGGCTGCAAAGTCTTAAACACTTCCCGAACTTCCCTACCTGCTGTATGAAGTAATAATGCCTTCTTTTGGGCATCCTTCATGTTCCCTAATGCTTCTAAATAAATCTTAAATTCCTCACACCACTGTTGCCATCGTGTTGCAACAGAATTGGGCTCAGCAGTGATGCTGAAACCTTTTGGGTGTTCTATATTAAAAGGCATTTTTATTGCTTACAATAATAACAGTGGTAGGTTAAGCTACTGTTCTGCAGTCACAAGTGTACTTCCTACCTACCTACCCAACTTTAAATTTCACCCTTTTGTGTATTTGATGAAATTCCTATTCTGCTGCTGGTAAAATCTTCATTGGGCGATTTTACTCTTGTCCCCTGATGTACATACGATCTTCTCTTGTGCTGGCCGTCCTTCTCCCTGCTTGTCCGTCGTCCTAAACGTCGCCAGTGTGGGATATGGTACTTTGGTAGGAAGTTCTATTAACCATTATAATTACCTGGAACATAGATGAACAATTGTTAGTAATTATTTCTCAGCTGATCCCATCTGTAGTCGTCAGTGTGGGATATGGTACTTTGGTAGGAAGTTCTATTAACCATAATAATTACCTGGAACATAGATGAACAATTGTTAGTAATTATTTCTCAGCTGATCCCATCTGTAGTCGTCAATTTTGGCTTGATGGGTAATAAGACTTTGGTATTCTTAAAATACGTTTAATGTATAAATGACTACATTGCTCTGCTTACTCTGTGACAGCTGACTCCCAAGTGTATATGGAGCGTCTTACACAATCTGACAAAACCAAAACATTGCTAAACAAAAGAGCATCGCTCTGAAAAGACTTAAATCCTACTCCAGTACAAATCATAAAGAATCACATCCTATCTTTGAGGTAATCAACAAATGTTTGAATCCTAATACCAAAACAAATCATTACTCTTATGTACAAAGCATAACATGTCTTATTCATGCAATATGATGCAATGTTGCGCAATACCTGCAACACTTGAAATAATATAGTACATTATTACAATAATACATAACAGAACTCACTCGTAAATCGTCTTTGCACTTCAGCTTTATTTCCACATTTCTAGAATGTTTTCCGAACAAATTTTTTTTTGCTCAAACGTAAGCACAGTAGTCGTCATTCTTACTCCAAAATCAAATCTGAAATAGAAAAAAAAAAGTTTAATAGCTATTCAAAGTCATATAGTGTGTATACATTATTTTGGGACAATCTGTTATAATCATAGATGTGATTTTATCATTCATTCATCTATTTTACTTATCGAGTAGGTTACGTAAAAATAAGTTTGATCAATTTCAATTGATGGATATACTTGATTATTTTCTTACTTTAATTGTTCACAGGTTTATTTATTTGTTTGATAATTTTCCTTCTCGCCAGGAGGTTCGACTGTCTTTCCATGGCTGGGTTTTGGCGTCAAACCAAGCAAAGGAATGGGCCTCCTTTGGTACAACATGAAACATTCTGGAGTTCGAGACGACATGTTACAGCACGCAGCTTGCCCAGTCCTCTTCGGAGACAAATGGAGTAAGATTTATTAATTTTCTATTCTCATAAATGTTTCTTAATTACATATTGTTATGTATTATTGTATATAATGTACTATATTATTTCAAGTGTTACAGGTATTGCGCAACATTGCATCATATTGCATGAATAAAACATGTTATGCTTTGTACATAAGTGTAATGATTTGTTTTGGTATTAGGATTCAAACATTTGTTGATTACCTCAGAGATAGGATGTGATTCTTTATAGTTTTGTACTGGGAGTAGGATTTAAGTCTTCTCAGAGCGATGCTCTTTTGTTTAGAAATGTTTTGGTTTTGTCAGATTGTGTATGACTCTCCACATACACTTAGGAGTCAGCTGTCACAGAGCAATGTAGCCATAAGATATTAAACTTATATTTTAAGAATACCAACGTATCATTAAATCCCACCAAGAAAAATTGACGACCAAAGATGGGATCAGCTGAGAAATAATGACTAACAATTCTTCATCTATGTTCCAGGTAATTATTATGGTTAATAGAAACTTCCTATCAACTCATACTTAAAAATTGACGACCAAAGATGGGATCAGCTGAGAAATAATTACTAACAATTCTTAATCTATGTTCCAGGTAATTATTATGGTTAATAGAAACTTCCTATCAACTCATACTTAAAAAGTGGCAACGCCCAGGAGGACGAACACACGCAGAAGAAACATTGGGCCTTATGTAGAAGGACGGCCAGCACAAGAGAAGGTCCTTATGTATATTAAGGGACAAGAGGAAAATCGCCCCATGAAGATTGTACAAAAAGCAGAACAGGAATTTCATCAAACAAACAAAACAAGAAAGGGTGAAATTTAAAGTTGGGTAGGCTACAAAACAGGTAGGAAGTAAACTTGTGACTGCAAAACAGTAGCTTAACCTAATCTAGGTATTAAGGTAAGACTCAAAATGCCTTTTGATATAGAACATCCCGAACGCTTCAGCATCACTGCTGAGCCCAATTCTGTTGCAACACGATGGCAACAGTGGTGTGAGGAATTTAAGATTTATTTAGAAGCATTAGGGAACATGAAGGATGCCCAAAAGAAGGCATTATTCTTCATACAGCAGGTAGGGAAGTTCGGGAAGTGTTTAAGACTTTGCAGCCTACAGATGACACAAGTGAAGCTGCAATTAACGCTTTTACCACATATTTTGCTCCTCAGGTCAATAAATTTTTTAAAAGATACCAGTTTTCAGCGCAGGCTTATCAGAAAGAAAATGAAAGTTTAGATGCATTTGTGACTAGACTAAAGAATTTAGCAGTTTCATGTGAATTTCTAGAGTTGAAAAATGTTATCATAGATCAAGTGATTGCACATTGCACATCAGAAGAGCTAAGAAAGAAATTATTGCAAGATAAAGATTTAACATTAGAAAAGGTATTGATAACAGGCAGAGCTTTAGAAACATCAAATAGGCAAAGTAACATAATAGGTAGTTCTACAAGCAATCAAATGGAAAATTCTAAAATTGATACAGTAGGTTCTAAGAGGAAAACCAATGAGAATCGGAGAAGGAATATGTCAAAGCCTAGTCATAGAAAAGTGCCTAACACTAATGTTCATAAATATCAGAATCAGGCTTATACACAGAAACCACAGGAAAAACCCAAGTGTTATAGGTGTGGTAAAACTGATCATCTTGCATACGAAGCAAAGAAATGCCCTGCTACTGGACAAACATGCCAGAATTGCAGAAAGATGGGTCATTTTGCAACTGCTTGTAGATTCCCTAAACAGTACGCAAAGAAAATAAATGCTACAGTTGATACTATTGGTCAAGAGAATAATGCGGAAAATGTTCATGATAATCAGGTTAGGTCAGAAACTGATTTTGTGTTTTGCATTAATTCCGTCAACAAAGGTGCAAAGAAACATATCATGGTAGAAGTAATCATAAATGGTAAACCAATTTTGATGCAAGTTGACACAGCAGCCGATGTATCAATTATGTCTGAGAAAACGGCTAAAAGCATTCCTAATTTGTTATTAGAAGGTACAAATAGATTTTTGAAAGGTTATAATGGTTTTGATATTCAGGTGATAGGTGCTTCGAACGTAGAAGTACAGTACAAAGAACAAAAATTAGAGAGAATGCCATTAACAGTAGTAAAAGGTAATGGACAAACTTTGCTAGGTTTAGATTGGCTACAGTATTTGAAGTTAGATTGGCCTAGTATTTTGAAAGTTACAGGTAGACAAGATGAACACAAAAATGAAATATCTATGGATAATATCATATCAGAGTTTCAAGACGTATTTGAAGATAAAATAGGTACAGTAAAGAACGCAAAGGCAATTTTAGTTTTGAAACCTGACAGTTCTAGATTTTGTGCTCCCAGACCAGTACCGTATGCATTGAAAAGTGCAGTTGAAACATAAATCAGGAGATTAGAAAATGAAGGTTCCTGGGAAAGGGTTACATATTCAGATTGGGCTACGCCTTTATTCGTATTGTGAAGGAAAGTGGACAGGTTAGGTTATGTGGAGATTACAAAGTAACGTTAAATCCACAACTGCAAGTAGCTCAACATCCCTTACCAAATCCGAAAGACATGTTTGCAACTATGTCAGGATGCAGTGTTTTTTCTAAATTAGATTTAAGACAAGCATTTCAACAGCTTCCCATGGATGAAACTTCACAAGAATTATGTACAGTAAATACATCCATAGGTTTGTTTAGACCAAAGAGATTACCTTATGGAGTTTTAAGTAGTCCAGCTATATGGCAACAAACTATGGATAAGATTTTTTCAGGAATGCAAGGAGTATTCATTTTTATAGATGATATTTTAATTGCTGGTAAAGACACAAGAGAACATAAAGAAAGATTGTGAACAGTTCTGAAGAAGTTGAAGGAACATAATATTAGAGTAAATAAGAACAAATGTATTTTAGAAGTTGATTCAGTGGAATACTTAGGTTTTGTAATAAATGGCAAGGGTATTCACAAAACTAAAGAGAAGATCAAAGCTGTACAATCAACAAAAGTGCCAGAAAATGTTAAGGAATTACAATCATTTCTAGGTTTAGTAACATTTTATGGGAATTTCATTCAGAATTTGTCTACAATTGCACATCCATTGTATAATCTGTTGAATAAGGGTGTAGAATGGAAGTGGACAAAAAAGTGTCAGGAATCTTTAGAAAGAATCAAGCAGGAAATAACATCACCTACATTCTTAGTACATTATCAAATGGATTTACCAGTTAAATCAGTATGTGATGCATCAAACATAGGTTTAGGTGCAGTATTATCTCATGTAATGCCAGATGGAACAGAAAAACCAATTGCATTCACTTCTAGAGTATTGAACAAGGCAGAAAGGAATTACTCTCAAATAGAAAAGGAAGGTTTAGCATTAGTTTATGGAGTTAAAAAATTCCATATGTATCTTTATGATAGGAAAAAGTTCACACTTGTTACAGATCATAAACCTTTATTAGCAATATTGGGTCCAAAAGCATGTTTACCTACGTTGGTAGCTGCAAGGCTACAACGTTGGGCAGTTACGTTAGCAGCGTACCACTATGATATAGAATACCGTCCAACATCAAACATGGGTAATGCAGATGCTTTATCCAGATTACCTGTAGACAAAGCTCCAGAGGAGTATGATGACGGTGTTCTGTTAATTTCTGTATATGATGTATCAATAACTGCAAAAGATGTAGCACACAGTACCAAGAGAGACCCAGTACTTAGTAAGGTTTTGGAGAGTTTAATGACAGGTAGGGACTTATGTAGAAAAGAGGAAAATTGTGAACCGTATAAGGATATATGGTATGAACTGAGTGTAACACAAGGAATAGTGATGAGAGGTTCAAGGGTAGTTATTCCTAATTCACTGAGAAATAAGGTTTTGTCTGAAATACATGCTGATCACCAAGGTATTGTAAGATCAAAGTCAATTGCGAGAACTTTTGTATGGTGGCCAGGTGTAGATAAAGATGTGGAATCTTATATAAAGAATTGTATGAATTGTGTTATGCAACAGAACAATCCTCAATTTGCTAGAATGCACCCGTGGGAGTTACCCAGGTATCCATGGCAAAGAGTGCATATAGATTTTGGAGGTTCTTTTTTAAATTACTTTTTTTTGATAGTAGTAGATGCTTACAGTAAGTGGCCAGAAATTATCCCAATGAACACAACAACGTCTTACGCCACAATAAAAGAGTTAATGCAAATTTTTTCAACGCACAGTATTCCAGAAAGAATTGTTACAGATAATGGTCCACAATTTACCTCACAAGAGTTTAAAGAATTTTGTAATGTCAATGGTATAAAGCATACATTTTCAGCTACATATCATCCATCTACTAATGGAGAGGCTGAAAGATTTGTCCAAACGTTTAAACACAATATGAAGTGTAGAAAAGCAAATTCAGATAATATATTTTTGCATGTATCAAAATTTTTATTGTCTTATAGAACAACGCCGCACAGCACAACAGGCGTGACATCCTCAAATTTGTTGATGGGGAGGAGGATAAGGTGTAAGTTAGATTTGTTGTATCCAAGTTTGCAAAGTGATTTAGAAGATAAAGGGTATAAACTGGTAGTAAAGCTTCCTAATGTAAGACATTTTTTAACTTTGTCTGATGTCATGGTAAGATCGTACAACACTCCAGAGAAGTGGGTACCAGGAGAGATTGTAAGAGAGATAGGAAATTTACATTATGATGTTCGTGTTGGTGATAATGTTGTAAAACGTCATGTTGATCAATTACATCCGTTAAACAGAAAGACAGTAGAGCATGTGAATGTTAGAGATGAGAAACTTAAAGAAGTAGTTAGATCAAATGAGTCAAATATTAACCAAGATGGTCCAACATCCAATGTAGATTCAGAACCAATTCATGTACTAGTAGAAGATGAGGTTAAAGTGCTTCCTAATAGGATTAACAGAGGAAAGCCCCCTGAGAGATTAGATTTTTGAAGATTTTTATAATGTCAAGTTAAGGGGGAGGAGACTGTTATGTATTATTGTAATAATGTACTATATTATTTCAAGTGTTACAGGTATGGCGCAACATTGCATCATATTCCATGAATAAAACATGTTATGCTTTGTACATAATTGTAATGATTTGTTTTGGTATTAGGATTCAAACATTTGTTGATTACCTCAGAGATAGGATGTGATTCTTTATAGTTTTGTACTGGAGTAGGATTTAAGTCTTCTCAGAGCGATACTCTTTTGTTTAGCAATGTTTTGGTTTTGTCAGATTGTGTATGACGCTCCACACACACTTAGGAGTCAGCTGTTACAGAGCAATATAGCCATAAGATATTAAACTTATATTTTAAGAATACCAACGTATCATTAAATCCCACCAAGAAAAATTGACGACCAAAGATGGGATCAGCTGAGAAATAATGACTAACAATTCTTCATCTATGTTCCAGGTAATTATTATGGTTAATAGAAACTTCCTATCAACTCATACTTAAAACATATGCCTGTAGAAAATTGTATTCTTCTGTGAGATTCTCATAGCAATATTGTCTTTTTCTAGTAATTAACAAATGGATAACATACGGTGGCCAGTTAACCAGAGTTCCTTGCACAATCAATGAGGAAGACCAAGTACAACAACCTCTTACATAAGACCAGCACTCAAGATTAGTAGTGTGACCGTGGTGTTTGAATAGTGATCAGTCCAGTGAATAGTGTGAAAACATAAACATGAACTAGAACCATTGATCCTGCTCATAACACTATATATTCCTCCATCAATCAGCTGTTGGCGCAGTCTTAGATTTGGGACACAGGAAGGGCCTAGGCTTCGAAGTTACCACTATGTGTAGGTTATTATTGAAAAGTGTTCCAGATATTCAGTGATTAAAACTAATGAACTTTTAGCATTTGTGACATAAGTGAGGAATGCATGCATCATCTTCAAACGCAACATAATAATAATACAGATTGTTTAGAGGCAAAATTGTGTTAAATTAATCAACTTGACAGTAAGAAAACATGTAGTCACAAAAATGTATAAGTGGTGGAGCTTATTTTCTTGTTTGTGTAATATACTCAAAAGTCAAAAACTGTTTATATGGGTAAATATATCAGTAAATGGGAGGAAATGAAATC
The DNA here is from genome assembly GCF_036898095.1 of Palaemon carinicauda. Lineage (NCBI taxonomy): Eukaryota > Metazoa > Arthropoda > Malacostraca > Decapoda > Palaemonidae > Palaemon > Palaemon carinicauda. The sequence continues at coordinate 32,854,171 of NC_090745.1, forward strand.
CTTTATACAAATGTGTATCATTTAGATTTCACTCTCAAGTCCTCATCTACATATGCTAAAAAAAAAACTGTTTTTCACTGGCCAACATTCTGCAAAGGGTATCTTCAAGAATGCTATAAGGAGAAACCTATTCAATCTTAGTGTGTTATATTCAATAGTTTTTGTCGTTTAAGTTGATTAAAGTTAGACGGTGGTTACTGTGTGTGCAGCATAGAAGAAAATGGAGAGAGGTAATTTTTCTCTATTTGTTTGTATGTTGCTCGTTGTATTACATGGTTCCCCTCTTGAAACAGACATACTTATGAGAGATGGTGACTTGTCTTAGAGAGTCATACTGTTGGTGGGTTGTCTAGCAGGTGAAATGAAGGTTTTAGGCAATAAATGGTGATTCAATTCTTTCTACTGTGAATGTCTAGGAGGAAAGCTTTCAGAGTATGATAGATCACAAGGAATGGACCCATATATAGTGGTTTGCAAGCATCGGTGAGCATGAAGACGAGTGTTGCAGTGTGTAGATCTTTTTGTACGTGCTGCTTTGGTGGGGGATTGTAAGTGTGGAGACAGGGGATAGATTTCCCCACAGCATGACTTAGGTACTGGAGATCATCAAAGGAGGTGGTGGAGAGAAGAAAATTCTATAGGGATGACCAACAGATTACCATACACCATTTCAGCCATTTAGACAACCAAAATGTTCATGAGAGTGGTCCTCAGTTCAAGGAGGATCTGGAAAATTGTAGCAACCAATTGGAGTCTGTGCAGTAGGATATCAAAGCTGCTTTGAGGGTACAATGGGAATGTCCCACCAATTCCTTGGTAGTCTGATGTAGGGTGATGCCAAGAAGATGGTTTAAAAATGACCACAATTATTGAGAGATGAAAGTGGTACCCCTTCAAAAGCAATATGCCATGGGATGCTGAGTCTTTATACCCATCCAGAAAGTAAAGCAGTAGTACATGATGTGGATGTTGCATCTTGCAGGGGGATGGCTTAAGGCTAATCAGTGGAGCTATCAATAACTGTGAAAAGATAACAGTGCCATTATGACACTGGCAGGTGGTCAACCACGCCAATATGAATGTGGGTAAAACAATGCTGAGGTTAATGAAGAGTATCCACGACCGAAATTGTATGTTGATAACCCTTTCGAAGTTTGACAGAATGTACAGGCATGGAATAAATCCATAACATTTTCAGTAGTAACGCCATGCCATATGAACTTCCACTTCGGTAGCGTAATTGCAACTAACTTTATTTTGATGCAACGCGAGTATAAGTACTAGCTATTCCAAGCAAGAACAACACAAAAATCCAAATACAATGATTCAAATACATGCAGGAATAGACAGGCTATCAGTGTGAGGGGAGAGTATTAATGATAATGTACAAAAAAAAAGAAATACCGTTACAGTGTATGAGGGTGTGTAAGACAAGTACAGTACATGGCTCTCCCCATAGAAAAGACATATATGTGAAGTAGGCCACCCTGCTCTGGAGAGGTGCACTGTAGGCGGGTCATCTTACAGAAGATACACATGTTTGAGGCGATCAATGGAGACCCAATCTTCTTTGCCCCGAACCTTCATTAAAAAAGCCTTCATTGTTTGACAGTTCATGAGGAAACAGCCCATGTAAGAGGTGGCTTGCTGGTGTCGTAATGTAGGAAAACGTGCGATGCCTTGTGCAAATTTGTTGGTATGTGTTGCTTTCCTATGGGTTTGTAAGTCTGACGGCATGGAGTAAATTTTCCCAGAACGTGACGTAGGCGCTAGAGATTTTCGGAGGAGGTTGCAGATGAATAAAATTCGGCAGGGATGATAAATGGGTTGCCAAACACCATTTCAGCTCTTAGTTCCAGGAGGACCCAGAGAAGTTGGGTTTACCAGTTGGAATCCTTGCAGCAGATCATCAAAGCTGCTTTGATGGTACTGTGATATTTTTCAACCTTATCATTACCTGCAGAGTTGTATGCGGTTATTTGATGAAGGGTAATACCCAGGAGATTTGCTAATGACGTCCACAATTGAGAGGTGAAAGGGTACCCCTGTCAGAAGTAATATGCTCAGAGTAAGGCAGATGTACAAGAGGCAGAGGTTACAGTTTCCATGAGAATGGCTTCAGGCCAATGAGTGGAGTGGTCAATGACTGTAAACAGGTAACGATGTCCTTGTGATGTGGGTAGGGTACCTACAACATCAACATGAATGTGGGCAAAGTGCCGCTGAGGTTGAGGAAAGGTGCCCACTCCTGAATCCGCGTCTCAATGTACTTTTGAGGTTTGGCATGAAGTACAGGCGCAGACCCAATTCTTAGCATCCTTAGTAATACCATGCCAAATGAACTTTGTCTTCAGCAGCTGTGCAGTAGAATGGCGCAGGGGATGTGAAAGGCCATGAATGAAATCAAATATCTGTCAACACATGGGAGAAGGTATCAGTGGTACAGGTCTTCTAGTACTGGCATCACATAGGAGGGTGGCGTTGGAGTTGTCGAGAGGGACATCCTCCCAACAGAGAGATATGCAGGATGTTCAACAGGCTTGGAACTCTTGATCTTTTCATTGGGCTTCTGACAAGGTGTTGTAATTCAATCCCAGATGAATGGCAGCCAATGTGTTTCCTAACAGAGCATCGGCAATGGGATTAATTTTCCCAGGGACGTGATGAAGGGTACAATAGTATTCAGTCATAGCGGGGAGATGTCGGCATTGACGGGCATACTAGGCGTCGGGCTGTCGAATGAAGGTGTGCACTAGAGGGATGTGGTCCATGCAAATGACGAAGGGCGTACCATCCAAGAAGTGTCGATAGTGATGAGCAGTTAAGTGCACCACAAGCCATTGATCACCTCCTCAAGCGACTGCCCCAATAGAGACGTTGCTGGCATCAGTGGAGGGGAGAGATGCATGTTGCATGGGAAAAGTTTGAGCAGCAGCGGTTGATAGGGCATTCTTTGCATTGCAGAAGGCCGCTTCTTGAAGGAGACCCCACTTCAGGCCTTTTGGCTAGCCCTTGAGGGGGGCGTAGAGGGGACAAGAGTGGCAGGGATGGCTGCCAGGAAATGGTGATAATAGTTGATCATGCCCAAAAATTATTGCAGTGCCTTGATGTACGGGGTAGCGGGGAAGTTTTGTAAAGCTGGTACCTTCTCAGGAAGGTGGTGGACTCCTTTAGGAGTGATGCGGTACCCCAAGAATGATACTTCGTTGTTAATAGTTAGTTGTAAGTTGTTAATTTAAATTGTTATGTAGTCACAAGGTTGACTGTTCTAAAAATTGTTTTTAATAAATATTGTTAAGTTTTCCCAAGTGTTTTCGTTTCTGCTGACCATTTTACTACCTGATATTTTTGTGTACACTCACCTCTCTTATCGTGCAATAAGAACTTGCACCACGGCCCAACAAGGGTCGTAACAGCACAAAAAGTACAATTGTTGTACCGGACGACAAGACCGTTCTGTTGAAGGTGGTCAAGCATGATGTGAAAGTTGTAGGCGAGCAATACTGGTCATTTGCCTGAGGGCGAGCGAAGCCTTCTGGTCCCCCAATGGTTGTTGAGAGAGCTGAAAAAGTTTTGCTATGCGGCCGGCTGCTATTGGCGATTACTGCTTCAGGAGGTATGATTTGAGGATGTAGTACATTATTGGTGTGTCTCCTTGTTCACACAGCCAATTGAAGATTTCCGGGAAAGTGTCCTCGGGGATAGCCGCAAGAACGCAATGTGCTTTGGTGCTTGACTGGAACTGGTGAACGCCTCTTTGAGGTCGAGGGCATTGGTAGTAGAGTCAGTGTGGGCAGGCGGTACCATCAATTAATAAGACACAGCAGTGAGGAGGAAAGGCGGGAGGGAGTTGGTCACTCTGCCTGGTCACCAGTGTACGAGTGAGCAGTTAGGTGATAACAGAGGTGGCATAATTGCAACTGACTTTATTTGGACCCAGCATGAGTTTGAATACAAGCCGTTTCAAGCAAGAATAACACAAAATTTCAAACACAATGATTCAAGTACATGCAGGAATTGACAGGTTATCAGTGCAAGGTGAAAGTAATGATGATAATGTACAAAAAAATAGAAATACCATTAGAGTTTATAAGTGTGAGTGATATACGTGAGTACAAGATCAGCACGGAAGGCCATGGATTAATTGAAACACCTGTTGGTGCATGGAGGCAGGTATCCACAGGTGTGGCCTACCAGTACTGACATCACAGAATAGGATGGCGTTGGACACATCGAGGCTGGTGTCTTCCTAATGGAGGGACATGTTAGATGTCCTGCAGGTTTGGTACCCTGGGTCCTTGCGTTGGGATTCTTCAATGGTGGATGGTTGCTAGATTGTTTCATTGGTGACGGTATTCAGATTACCACAGATGTTTTGAATAGTAATTGTATGCAGAATTGGCAGAGATGTTGCCGTTGATGGGCAGACCAGGCGTTAGACTGTTGAATGAAGGTATGCACAAGGACATGTGGTTCATATGAATGATGAAGGGTATACCATCTAGGAAGTGTTGGAAGTGACAAACAGCCAAATACACCACCAGTAGTTTGTGGTTGAAGGTAGAGTAGCTAGATTTCACCTTGGAAATTTTCTACTCAAGAAGGCCAACAGGCGAGGCGATTCGTTGATCTCCATCAATCATTTCTTTGAGTACTGTCCCTATAATGACATCACTGGCATCAGTGGAGAGCAGTAAGGATGCAGTTGACACAGGAAAGGTAAAAACAGTAACATTGATAGGGTTTTCTTTGCATTAAAGAAAAATGTCTCCTAAAGAGGCCCCACTTCAGGTTGTTAGGCTTGCCCCTGAGGGAGTCATAGAGGGGAGCAAGAGTAACGGCAATGGCTTGTAAGAACTGATGATAATAGTTCATCATGCCAAAGTGCTCCTGCAGTGCTTTGACAGTCAAATGTGTCAAGAACTTTTGTACTGCTGATACCATCTTAGGTTGGAGGTGAATGCCCTCAGAAATAATGCAATGACTCAAGAATGCAACTTCCTTGACACCAAAGGTACATTTGAAGTACCTTTCAACATTCTGTTTTTTTTGCAGGTGGTCTAGGATGATGTGTAGTTGACACATTTGGTCTTTGAAGGGAAAGGATAAGAGAATATCATCTGCATAACATACACAGAAGGGAAGATCCCTTAAAATGTCATTCACGAGTTCTTGAAATGTGACTCCTGCATTAGTGCATTACAAAGGCCAAATTAGGAATAATTGAAAGTATGTGTGCCGAAAGGGGTGGCGATTTTATTCTAGGAAATGTCTTCTGGGTTCATGGGACCTGGTAATACACCTTCAGGAGATTGAGGGTCGAAACTGCTTTAGTACTATGACAGTAGGTAGTGAGGTCTGCAATGTTGGGGAGGGGTAGGTCGTCTGTTTTGTCTGTATGTTAAGACAAATGTAATCCCCACAAGGATGTAGGGATCCACCCTTCTTCAGGTTGATGTGCAGGTGTGACAACCATGAGCTTGAGCCCATTAAACCAAGGTCCATTTCTTCATTTTGGGTAAATTCGCATTTAGCAGTTGTCAAACAGTGTAGGGCCACATATCTGATTCTTGTAAACACTGGTGCCCCCAATGTCTTGATACGGTGACAAGTGCAATGATTGGTTGGAACCATGGGCGTCTAGAAGTTCTGGGAAGAAGACATTGTGATATGAAGTAAGGTGGATGGTGTAGTCATCTTTGGGCTTACTCATGTGAATAAGGTCTTAGGGAACAGCTGATAGATGTGCAGACGAGTAAGAGCTGGCGTTGATTAAGCATTGACATGTGACATCAATCAGGAGATGGAAATGGGCGAGGATATCTGCACAGAAGAGAGGCAGTGTAATGTCAGTGATGATGAGATTCCACCAGTTATGGCTGCCCCAAAATGGTAGTGTCAGCATCTCAAAACCATGAGTAGGGATAGCAGACTTGATGACAGCCACAAGGCTGACACCAACAGACTTAAAATTACAGGGTTGTGCCCTTGAGGGAACGTGGCAGAAAGGAAAGTCAGAGACTAATATCTACCAGCATGTATACATTAGATCCTGAATTATATATAAAAAAAAGAGATTAGTTAATGGGGTAGCCACCACCACAAGTGATGGCCTACTTGCACATTTTTTACCATTGACATCCAGTAGCACATTTCTTAGCAGCAGCCCAATACCTGGAGTGGTAGGTAGTAGGACAACTGAGGGCAAGCGATGTCATCCATTAGCTGTTGAAAGTGTTGATTGGGACATGAAAATGGGGTGGTATAGGTGCATGGTGGGTGGCTTCGTTACTGCCAAGGCATGTCATGAGAAGGCCATCAATATTCTGCAACATTGATCTGGCTTCAGACAGCATTGAATCGTTGTCATCCCTGGTCAGGAGTGGCATCGTTGATGGAGTTCTTGATGGTGGGGAAGTGGTTGTCCATAAGGGCGTCAACTATAGTCAGCGTGTCCTTTATGAGCAATGCGTCAAAACCGGGAATGGTAGGTTATACTGGCACTGTGGAGAGATGTTACAAAACAAACCCCACACCCTTGAATCACTCTCTCTGACAAATATCTCAGTACCACAAACTTTCCCCTTACATTATCGCAAACCAGACTCTTGGAGAGTAGGAAAAGTAAAACTCACCATGACCTTAATATTATACTTCTAACCAACTAAACTATTCAAAAAAAAAAAAAAAAAAAAAAAAATAACAACAACTACACTCATCACTATAATGTCTAAAACTAAATTAATCACTTAATACTAAAAAAACAACCACACTCAAATAACCCCCCCCCCCCCCGCAAAACAATTCCAGATTTAACACTAAAACACAAACAAACAAAAACACCAATATACATATATATATATATATATATATATATATATATATATATATATATATATATATATATATATATATATATATATATATGTATGTGTGTGTGTGTGTGTGTGTATGTCTGTGTATGGACACCATCATCCACACAAGGGTCAACAGTCCTTTATACCCCAATGCCACAACTCTGTGGCCAGCGGAACACTTTCTGGCAATCTGACACAACTGCCTCAATTGATCGGGTCATGGATATCATCATCATCATCATCATCAATTTGAGCTCAGTACACCAGCCAGGTCATCAACAGTTGTACAGTTCTCCAGAGCATTCTTATAAAAATCGTCCATGACACGCCTGGTCAGCAACAATAAAGTCCACATTAAAGAAATTAGCTCTCCAAAGGAGGAATTTCAGTCTGATAAAATAGATAATCACTTTCAACACACTACCTCTGGCTGCAGTCAAAATCAAAAAAAGCATTCGCACAAGACATTCAATACTGTCTTAACCTACTCTGACAAAATGAATATAAACAAAAAACTCCAATTATACTAATGGTATTTCTCACTAAGGATCACATAAGGGCATCAATTACATAAGTACATTCAATGGCTTTTTTGTCAATAATGATGACATTAGCATAAACTACTGTGTACTAATTTCAACAACTTTCGTCATTTAAGTTGATTGTAGTCGGATGGCAGTTACTGTGCATTGTGCATAGAAGAAAATGGAGAAAGGGTATAATTCTTTATTTGTATGTCCATTGCTTGCTGTATGTTCACTACAGGATTTATGAAGTTTGACTGAAGAAACTATTCAGTGTCACGATGCAATTTGGGGAAACTGTGTCCTGTTTAGTGCTATGCTCCAACTAGCACAGCGAATGAGGACGAAATAAATAGCTTCTATGACAGCCTCCAAGAAACTATAGACTCCATACCAAATCGTTATTTGCAGGTAATTATGGGAGATATGAATGCCAAAGTAGGCAAGAACTTGACACCTAACAAAACTTGTGGCCGCTTTGGACTAGGAGAGCAAAACGAACGTGGAGAGAGACTCATAGAATTTTGTAGTGCCAACAACATGCTGATTACAAACGCAATGTTTGAACACCATCCTCGCCATCTCTACACTTGGACGTCTCCAGACATGAAAACCCGCAACCAAATTGACTATATCATCTTGAACCAAAAATGGAAAAGTTGTGTAAAAAATGTTAAAACTAGACCTGGAGCAGACTGTGACAGCGACCACCAACTCCTGGCTGCCGAGATCAAACTACAACTTAAGAAATTGACACAACCACCTCAACCAATTTGCTTTGACTACAAAACCCTTGATAACAATTATTCTGTTAAAATTTCAAATAGCTTTGAGGCTCTTTTACAATGTGAAGACGAAAAAACCCCAAATGAACTGTGGAACGAAGGAAAGGATATCTTTCTAAAAGTTGCAGAAGAAACCATTACCAAAAAAACCAACAAAAGGAATCAATGGATATCGGAAGAAACCATAAAAGAAGTTGAGCTTAGAAGGCAACTCAAAGCAAAAGGGATCAATGATCCTGTTGAGGAAACAATTTACAAACAACAGAACTCCAAAATTCAATGGATGATGCGGAAAGACAAGGAAAAGTTAATACAAGAACAATGCCAAAGGATTGAAGTAAATTCCATTAACAACTCTACCCAAGAAATGTACAATGGTGTGAAAAACCTCACCAAGAAATTCAAACCATCTGTTGACACCATCAAAGATGAAGATGACCTAATCCTTTGTGACAGATAGGACGTCAAAGACAGATGGAAAGAATACTGCACAAATCTCTACAAAAGAAATGAATCCATTGTAACACCAGTCCCATACAGGCAAGTGTCTTCAGAACCAGAACCACCTCCTCTGATTGATGAGATTAGAGAAGCTATCAAAGAACTCAAACTTGGAAAGAGTACAGGAAACGATCAGGTCACAGCCGAAATGATAAAGAATGGAGGTGAGAACGTCGAGATATTCTACCACAGGCTCTGCAAAAAAATCTGGATTGAAAACAAATGGCCAGACGATTGGGGGGAGTCAGTCTTTGTCCCCATCCCTAAGAAAGGTGACACCCTCAAATGCAGCAATAATAGGACAATCCCCCTCATTAGTCACAGTAGCAAAATTCTTTTGAAAATCATGGCTAAGAGAATGGCAAACAAACTGAACGAAGAAATCGCTGACGAACAAGCAGGATTCCGTCCTGGGAAAGGCACCAGAGACCAAATCATGAATCTCAAGATGATCCTTGAAAAAAACAGAGAACGAGGAATCGACGTATTCCTTTGTTTTATTGACTACACTAAAGCCTTTGATACAGTTGCGCATGACATCTTATGGAACGACATGTACTTTATGGGTTTTCCACCTCATGTCATCTCACTTCTGAAAGCACTATACAATCAACAGAAAGCAGCAGTGCGAACATCTTATGGCCTAACGGATTGGTTTAACATCGGACAAGGTGTCAGACAAGGATGCATTGTTTCTCCCCACCTCTTTAACATCTACTCGGAAACCATAATGAGAAATGCGCTTGAAGACTATGAAGGAGGCATAACTGTTGGAGGACAAAAGATCACTAATCTCAGATATGCCGACGATGTGGTTTTAATCGCTGGAAGTATGGAGGGCCTCCAAACATTAGTATCAAAAGTAAAAGCTGAGAGTGAAAAAGTGGGACTGTACCTAAATGCTAAGAAAACAAAGGTCACGAAGTGTCAAAAAGCCCCGTCTGATCAAGAAATCCTACTAGACGGAGTTGCCCTAGATAATGTCACTGAATTTACTTACCTTGGAGCAACTTTCACCAATAATGGAGACGACTCCCAAGAGATCAAAAGAAGAATTGGTATTGCAAAGAATGCAACCATCGGACTAAGCAATGTGTGGAAAGACAGACATATCACTCTAAACACAAAGAAGCGGCTTCTCAAATCACTTGTTTTCCCAATCGCATCATACGGCTCAGAATGTTGGTTTTAAAAGCTACAGATCGGAAAAGATTAGAAAGTTTTGAACTATGGTGTTACAGAAGAGTCCTTAGGATAAGCTGGATTAAGAAAAAGACTAACGTGGAAGTTCTACAAAAGATCAATATCGAAAAAAGATTACTTGACATTTTGGATGAAAGAAAACTAACTTTTATTAGACACCAGGTTCGGAAACACAATACTCTGGAAAGAACGCTACTAATTGGATCAGTCTATGGTACAAGAACGAGAGGAAGGCCTAAAACTAGATTGAGTGACAATATCATGGAGATGTGCGGGCTAACGATGGTGGAGTTGGAAAGGAAGGCTCAAGACCGGAATGAATGGAGAAGTTTTGTGCAGAGGGCCACGGCCGTTCGACATCGAACACCCCGTACTTGATGATGTGTCCTGTGAGGTAGTTATTATCAAGAAAAAGTAACAGTTCTTTAAAGGATAATTATGATTCATAGAAGACCTGAAATGATGAAATTCACTCGTAGGTTTTTCAGTGACTTCAATTCTTACTTTTTAAAAGACTCTAAGTGTCAGAAGCTGGCAAAACAGGAACATCTGTTCTGTAGCTCTAAATGGCCAAAATATATTTGTAAGAAAGGGGTTCTCCATCTGATGAAGTGTCTGATCTATTCAGTAAGACACAAGACAGGACGACATCATGGAGGGAACTGTCATTTATTTCGAAGCGCATGCGCGGACCACAACAAGTACGGTGCACCATATGTACCATATACAACATCTCCCCTTTAAGATTGTTTGATAATTATTTAAAGTTAACAATCCATTTTCCACTTAAGAAACATAACAGTTTTAAGAAGTTACATAATCCATTTCCTCCCTACAGGTATTTGTGATAATACAAATAATAGTGACCCAGCAATCAAATATAATACACTACATGGCAAACACAAATAAACTACAAGGCTCAACACTTATCCACAATTAACATATGACAAATGTTGTGAATGTCTCTTGAACATTAAAACACGAACATTATTAGTTAAATGTAACATTAACATGGTGTTAACACTAAGTACACATTCATTTTATGTCATTGACATGGTTGAGATGAAAATAAAATAATTTAATAATAAACCATATCGGGTTGTTGGGTTGTTTTTGTCATTCTTCCCGACGTTCTTGGGGTCACTTTGGGGTTTGTTTGGCAGGTGTCGGGGGGTTTTGGAGTGGACCTTTGGTAGGGGTAGGGATTGGTGGTTCGGGCGCAATCGGTCATGGTTCTGTTTGAATTCGTAGGGTGTCAGGTGGTTCCGGACCCTTCTGTGGTGGTGAATCTCCGGTGGTGCTGGTATGAACTAGAGCACTCCGATTGCGTCGAATAACACTTCCGTTCTCCATAGCTACCCGGTAAGATCTAGGGTTGGTCATCTGCTGTTTGATTTCACAGTAGCTAGACTGGTCTCTCTCAAAGACTTTATCTCCTGGGGTGAGACAGGGGAGCTCCACAACTCTATGATGTGGTCATGCGCTTTGGTGTACTGATTCTTGTACTCTTCTTCTCCTTCCTTGATCTTCTGATGGTCTGGTACCTGTGGTATCAGCTTAGCTGGAGCTGTCGGGATGGTAGTCCTTAGCTGTCAGGACATAAGGAGCTGATTTGGTGACTTGCCATTGTAGAGCGGTGCCGATCTATAGGCAAGTAGTCAGAGGTAGGGGTTTTGGTTTTTACTCAGAATCGTTTTCGCTGTTCTGACGGCTCTTTCTGCTTCTCCGTTGGCTTTTGGATACTGCGATGATGAGGTGTAAACCCCCAGTCTTTGCTGAATTCCTGGAACTCTCTTGATGCATACTGAGGTGCATTGTCGGATATTATAACCTTGGGAGCTCCATGAGTGGCGAAGACTTCGCAAAGCTTCCGGATGACAGCTTGACTAGTGGTAGATTCTAATTCTTTGAACTCGAGCCATCTAGAGCTGTAGTCTGCTATCAACACATACTGCTTCTACTTGTACTCGAACAGGTCAGTTCCCACTCTTTCCCAGATTTCGTTGGGTTGGTGAGAGGGCTAGGAGTGGCTCGGTTGGTTGGTCACGATGCAGGATGCAGGTTGAACAGCTTCTGCACATTGCTTCTACCTGTGATATGATAGACAGCCACCAAACACTTTCCTTCGCACGGGCCTTGCATTTGATCATACCCAGGTGTCCAGAGTGGAGTTTCTCCAGGATATTCATCTGGAGTGACCGCGGGATGACTAGACGGTCGTCAAACATCAAGATCTCGTCGTTGATGGTGAAGTGTGGTGCCTTCTCCCAATAGGTCTTGAGGAGCGGTAAATTGGGCATCACAGGAGGCCAGCCTTCTTTCACCCACTTCCGGATCTGCGTACAGACTACGTCGTTTTGTTGGGCTTCTCGGATTTCTTTGAGTCTCTTGTCATTGGCAGGCAAGTGCTGGATCACTGAATCCTTGAACGCCTCTGTTTCCAGGCAGAAAATATCTTCTTCCTTGGAGGGCTTCCCAACAGGTGCTCGTGAGAGGGCGTCGGCGGTCTTCTGATATACCCCTTGGACGTACTTCACTTCCGGTGAGTATCTCATGAGCCTTAGTCAGAATCTGAGGATGCAGGCTGGAAGTTTGGACAGGTCAGTTGTTGTGAGTAGTGGTACAAGCGGTCGGTGGTCTGTTTCCACGGTGAATTTCGAGCCAAGCACATAATCTGAGAATTTCTCGCATGCCCAGATTACAGCTAGTGCTTCCTTTTCTATTACCGCGTATCTCTTCTCTGTGTCAGTAAGGGACCGAGATGCATAGTATATCGGGTATCGGATGCCGTTGATGTCAGTTTGGAGGACAGCCCCAAGGCCATCTTAGCATGCATCTGCTGCGATGACACATGGTATGTTCGGGTCACAATGGGCCAGGACTTCAGTTGAGGACAGCATGCGATTGATGGTGTCGAAGGCTTCTTGTTGAGCCTCGTCCCACATCCACATTTGCTCCTTCTTCAGAAGTTGCCGAAGAGGCTCGTTCACTCGGGCTAGTGTCAGTATGAATTTGGCGAGTTGGTTTGTTTTGCCCATAAACCACTGTAGCTCTGTGATTTTTTGAGGCTCTGCTAATTCCTGGATGGCTCGTGTCTTATCTGGATCGGCGCCGATGCCTTCTTTGGAGACGACATGTCCAAGGAACTTAAGCACGGTTGGTTGAAACAGCATTTGTTTTTCAACGTCATTCCAGCATCTCGCAGCCTCATCAACACATTCCTCACTCTCATCATGTTCCGGTTTTGTCGCTGCATGAATCAGTATGTCATCCATATGACAGATTACCCCTTCTATCCCATTTAGGATCTTCGACATCAGTCTCTGGAATACTTCCGGCGCCGAACTAATGCTGAAGGGCAGGCGATTGAAACGGAAGCGCCCGTATGGCGTGACAAAGGTTGTCAGCAGTCTGGAGTCTGGGTGCAGAGGGATCTGCCAGAAGCCGACGTTTGCATCTTACCTGGTAAAGATTGTGCTTCCCCTAATCTTCGCCAGATTGTCATCTACCTTTACCATCTGGTGAATTTCTCTCCTGACTGCTCGGTTCAGTGGTGTCAGGTCCACACATATGCGGATGTCTCCTGATGGTTTTGGGATGACGACAATGCCGGAACACCATTCGGTTGGCTCAGTCACTGCAGAAATTACACCAGACTTCTCCATCTTCTCTAGTTGATCTTTCATTTTGGGAAGTAATGGGTGTGGTACACGCCTCGGTGTGTATAAGCATAACGGGGTGGCTTGTCTCAAAGTGGAATCTTGTACGTCTCTTTGAGCAGGCCAAGCCCCTTGAAGACTCTGGGGAACTCCTCCTTGAAATCTTGGGACAAATCAACTGCGTATACCGTGGAGGCCGGTGTGAGTAGGGCTAGCGCCTGTATAGGTGATTTAGAGAGGAGGTTTTTAGACTGATTTCTCATCACATAGACATCTTCACGATGTGTGCGCTGACCCGTTTTGATCACCGCTTGACGTAGAACTCCAACGATTAGGTGTTTTAGGCTGACTCCTCCAGGGCCTTGGAACTGGTCGTTCGATTTGGATAGAACTAGACCTTGCGTCCATGGTGTCGAGTCTCCCACGACACATATCCTGGACCCACTATCGAGTTTGAATCCTGTTACGTGGTTGTTGAATTCTACATCAGTTGACCAAAAATCGTCATCGATCCCATCTACGCTAATCACTTCACCAAGATACATCGTTGATGTAGAATCTCCAACCGTGATTTCGTTGCTTTCATTGAGGTACTCATAAGTACTTGGCATTTCTTCAATTTCGTGAGTTGCCTTGCTTCAGCAGGCTGTGGCCCAGTGGCCTTTGTTCTTACATTTCTTGCAAGTGTCGTTTCTGGCTGGGCACTGCTCTCTTGGGTGCTTGTCTTTCCCACAATAATAGCATATTGGCATCTTTGTAGAGTTGTCCTTGCCGGCTGGTTTCTTGCCTTGGGCTGGGGACCGTTTTTGGCCTTGCTGATTCTGACGATTTGGACCTTTCCGACCTTCCCTCATCTTTTTCAGATGGTCAACTGGAGCTACCCCCGATATCGCTTCTTTATGGCTGCGGGACATCTCTGCTGCTCGAAGGTTCTCAATCACCGGGTTAAGATTGGGGACGGGGCGTTCTCGCAACAGTCTCTCTCGACCGGTCTCGTCAGTTGTGCCGATAACAATTTTGTCCCAGATTAGTTCATCTTGTAGATTGCCAAACTAGCACGAATCGGCCAATCGGCGTAACCTCATCGCAAAACCGTCTATCGTCTCATCGCTCTACTGCTTTGCGGTATTGAACACGAACCTTTCATATAAGACGTTGTGTTGGGGAATAAAATACTCCCTGAGGGCTACGATGATGCGTCCAGGGTCTTTTCTCTTACTATCAGTGAGTGTTGGTAGGTTTGTCAGCACTTGCTTGCATGCTTGGCCCATGACTGCACATAGCGTCGCTAATACCATGGCTGTCCCCGCGGGATTTCGGGTATTGTCTTTGTTCCACAGTTTCTTATCAAGTTCAGTGGCAATAAGATAATCTCCACAGGCAGACTCAAATTCTTTCCAGTTTTCCACCACATCGCCTCTTAAGGACATGGGGGTTGGGGGAGGGATTTCATAAGTGGCCATGGTTAAAATAGTTAGTCAAGGGCACATCAATCAAAGGTTAGATACTCAATCAAAGGCACATGTAAAATCAGTATTAATCAAATGTGAGAAACATTCCATGAACACCTGGCTGAGAGCTTACGCTAGAATACCTATCTCTTGCGAGATTTTATACACAAAACATGAACAAAGCATAAACAAAACACTGGCGAGGTATAAGATATTTCCACTTGGATTATCGCACATTCGGGGCCAAATATACAGACATTGCATTCAAAATCATAAAATAACTACTGTACTTTCTGGCACAACGATCACAGTCTTAAATCACATCCGTGTTGACAGGGACAGGATAAATTTCAGGATGAAGAGCGGTATTCATCCTAGGCTATCAAGGCGGTGGCGCGATTTTGCTTGGCCACGCTGGTTGAGGGCCGGCACAGTTGCGATCCTTTTTCTACTCAACAGATCTTGGCAAATGGCATCCTTCCCCTCCTGAATGTTCCCGGTGATGTTTTATCCATTTCACAATTATTAAGAATCCATTAGGTAGCACTGGAGCCGTATACAGGGCAGAGACAGCTGCCACCATATTTAATAGGACATAAGACAGGACGACATCTTGGAGGGAACTGTCGTTTATTTCAAAGCGCATGCGCGGACCGCAACAAGTACGGTGCGCCATATGTACCATATACATGATCAACATGATAAGTTTATGGTATACATATTGTACTTACATACAAACGTCTTCGTAGAAGGTCTATAGAAAGCTCTCCCGTTTTAATTCGCAAAAACTGAAAGCTTATTTGATTATTTGTATGTATGTTATTTGATAAACGTTTCAGATTTTGTAATCTTTCCTTTAGAACCACTGGATCAGTTTAAACCAAACTTATCAAGAGGCTTCCTTATGAAAAGGAAATGTAAGATGTTGCCCTTAATTCCAATTGAATTTAATGGAAACAAATGAGGCCCTTTTGAAAATCTTTGGTAAAACTTCTAGGCCAGAAATGGAAATCTTGCTTGAGCAATTCCCTGTGTACAGGGTTTTCAAGCCATGGCCTCCCTGGGCTAAAATGAGTCCACCATAGGGATAATTCAAACAAATATAGAGGACTTAAGGTTAATAATCTCATCATCTTTATACATTTAAAATTTTCCAATGGAATATTGTACATCTGTTTATAAGACACCTATATGAAATTACTATATTATTTTACAAATCCTTAAAAGAGAAACACTAAACAACAGAAATATGATAACAGATAAAATCGATAAAGTGTTACTCAGAAAGTAGTGGACACTCGTCCAAAAGCAGCACCTAGACTTTCAAAGGTTACTGAAGTGTCAAGTTCTGTCTAAGTCCCAGTAACACTTCTAACGGAAGGGACTGTCCTCCTCCCACCTGCAGAAGAACAACCAGGTACGTAGCGATGAAAGTGGCCATCTGCCGGAAAATGGTTATTGTATATTAATGATGCATTGAATCTGTGTGTGTTTGTGCATATCTATCTAAATGTTTACTAGTTATTTTTGACGGGTCGCATACACTTTATATATATATATAGATGGACACCATTGAATTTACAGATATATTACATTTCACAGTAAAATCTAAAGACTTGTGCTATCTGAGTGATATTGGTGTGTATTCTTATTTTACCTAGCCATTGGCCCCCTTTTACCATAATATCAGTCAAAGAATCATATTAGAGTATAACACACTCATATCCTAGGCACCATCAGTCTGATATTTTATTGGATGCACATATAAGCAGTAGGCCTATAAATGTTTGCCCCATATTACTTGGTATCCTGCATGAGTAGCCTATAGTATACTACAACACATCTAAATCTCTCATTTGCAACTGCACAGTACTATGCAGGTCAGACCACAGCAACAACATTTACATCAACCACAGCATTCCGACACTGTATCTGCACCTTGTCAGTTTGCTGACTAATCTCTGCTATGCGTGGGAGTTTTGTCCTGCCACAGGTATTCTCTCTTGATCCAACCCCAGTTAGCAGAAGACTACTTTTCTAGTTAATGTACTGTTGACTGACTGCAGATGCAGCTTGCCTCAAATCTAGCATGCTTCTCATGCTGCTTCAGTGCTGCTCGAGTTGAAGGAATATCCTCACATGGTCTCTGCCTCCAAGAAAACATGTTCAACATTGCTTCATCAACACCCACTGAGATATTATCGCATTATTGGGTTCTTTGGCTGGTCAGATAATACCATATTGGACCCCTCTTTAGTTATATCTCATTCTTTCTTTGCCTACACATATACCAAATCGTCTGGCTTATTCTTTACATGTTCTCCTGTTTCCTTATATACCTGACAACGCTAATATAACCAAAACATTCTTCCTCACTCAAGGTGCGAACTAATGTACTAATTGTTCAGTGGCTTCTTTCCACTTGGTAAAGGTAGAAGAGAATCATTAGCTGAGATAAGCCGTTCTTATAGTGGAAGGCCACTCCAAAATTTATTTTGACCAACTCGAAAGGAACTTTGGGTGGGGGTGGGCGCTACCAACCCCATTCGGGCCACCCCTGCCAGATCCGACCCTTGTGCTGCTAACACCAGCTGGCAGGTACGGATTTCAAAACCTTATGTATTTGTAATCAAATTTATATAATTTAGTGGTAATTTACAGAAATATTCCTAAAACAAAATGACATTTACGGTCATTTAGGCTTATGTATCTTACCCCGACAAGTGTTTGATGTCCCATAGTAAACCATCCACAAACATCGAAGGTCCTCATTCGCCTGAGTTTCATCAGACACAGGGACATCTGCCAAAACAAATAATATAAAGGAAAAGTCGTCGTTGTAGGGTATTCTTTTGTTAAGTTTAATTTTGGCATCTGTTCTGAGTTTAGAAATGAAAAAGACCCATTGAAATATTAGATGGTGTGAGTGAAATTATGTCATTTCAAAGGCAAAATGTCATATTTTAAATTCATGATGTTAGTTCACTATTGTCAACTAATGTACATTGAAAAGGGTACCAACAATGGATGCAATATTTGTACTTATCTATTAAACAGGTTATATGCACAATCAGCCTGACCTATAAAAATGGTGTAACTCTTTGTGAGGTAATGTTCGTTGAATGTAATTTTGGACTCTGTGGCTCTGTCTAAAGGATAGTGACCTTCCTAGCAATATTACACCGGTTCATTAGCGATTTTGGAAAGAAAAAGCAACATAAGAGATTACAAAATATAATAAACAGAGGAGCAAGACTGATAAAAGGTGTGCCACCTAGAGAAAGGATCACCCCTATACTATTTGATTTACACTGGCTGCAGATTAAAGCGAGCATTGAATTTAAAATACGTACAATAACCTAACAAGTTATTAGAACTGGTCGTCCAAATACTTGAAGAGAATTGCTACATATCGTACAGCCAACAAATCGTGTCGACACGAGATTAGTTACAGATGGTTTCAAACTATTGGAACCTAGATATATGTCTACTTTAGGCTCCAGAGTCTTTAAATATGCGGCGCCGAGACTATATAATAAGCTCCCACGAGACATCCGAATAACTGAAGACATTAAGGCTTTCAAGAGGAAACTGAAGACTTATTTCGTGAGTTGTTTGGCAGTGACGATTTAACAGTAAATGAGCAATAGGTGATATGAAATGTTGAAGACTCTGAACGAACAAGACAAAACGACAGCGGAGGTCCTGTAGAGAGTGGGGTTCCCCTGCAGTATGGGACCGGGAAGTAAGTAAAGTAAAGATACATAAACTAACTAAGGATATTTTTTTCAAAGTTTAATCATACATTTTCTATCCAATCTGCCTCTAAATACCAGAAGTCTTCTTCTTCTTACGTGCTCCCGGAATAGACTGTTCTACTTGTAGGATTGAATCTAGCTTGAATCTATGTTGAATTTGTCTATGTGCTTTTATTAACTTTTGTTTATGCATTGAAAATTTGATATAAATAAGAAAATTTTAAAGAAGCTAAAAACGCTATAAAATCATTGTTTATATATGTATATATATATATATATATATATATATATATATATATATATATATATATATATATATATATATATATATGTGTGTGTGTGTATATATATATATATATATATATATATATATATATATATATATATATATATATATATATATATATATATATATATATATATGTATATATATATATATATATATATATATATATATATATATATATATATATATATATATATATATGAAGAGAGAGAGAGAGAGAGAGAGAGAGAGAGAGAGAGAGAGAGAGAGAGAGAGAGAGAGAGAGAGATTCTTACTTGGGAGAGCATTGCAGCATCCTGGTTTTCGAAAGCCCATCTTTCAATTTTTCGCTGAATTTCTGTAACCTGCAAAAGAACGTTCTTGAAAAAATCAAGCATACATAAAGAAAAAACACACGCACATACACACATACACACACACACACACGCTCACACACACATATATATACATACATATATATATATATATATATATATATATATATATATATATATATATATATATATATATATATATATATATATATATATATATATGAACACATCCTACAATGTTGGGAGGTAGCCAACATAAAAAATAGAAACAAAAGGGGATATTTTCTCATCATTTCTCTTTGCCTGAGGAAGTTGCCACAGCAGACCCTCACCATAAATGAGGCTTCATATGCTGACACTCTTACTACCGTTACCTCAGCAGTCATCAAAGTAATCCAAGGTAGCAGTGGAGCTTATCAGAACTACCTAACAATCGCTTGCCATTCATTTCCAATCCTAGCACGCTCCTTTGCCTCTCACATCTAATCTCCTTTCACCTAAGACTTTATTCATGTCATCCATCCAACAAAACCTTGGCCTTCCTCTTGCATTTCTCCATTAATTCTTGCATTCATCATCTTCAGCAGACGACCCTTTTCCACCCTTTCTACACGGCCAAACTACCTCTACACATTCATGTCCACTCTAGCTGCTAATTTATTTCTCACACCCATTCTCACCCTCACTAATTTGTTCCTAAACATATCCAATCAAGAAACGCCAGCCATATTTCTCACTGCAAACCACTCACTCACTTCATTCCCTATCCTAACACACATCTTACTGCCTATGTATAAACTTGTCACTGATTAAACAATCTTCTGCCAATTCCATGTAACATCTTCATTCCCCATTGTTTCCCTCCAAATCCATAAATGCAAAATATACCTCCTTCATTTTACTAAATATTTCTTGCTTATCTGCCTAAATAATTTATAAAACTCTGATACATACATCCCCTACCTCCTTTGAAACCAGTCTGCACTCCAAAGATTGTATCCTCTTTTTAATCCTTAATCCTATTAACATTATATATATATATATATATATATATATATATATATATATATATATATATATATATTTATATATATATATATATATATATATATATATATATATATATATATATATATATATATTCTTACGAAGCTGGTCTAGTGTAGGGTAAATACAGTAGATTATTCATGTATTCTATTTAGGTTTTCATATGTGCATTGCAGAGGTGAATAGCTAGCTCTTAAGATGAGTTCCTCTCGTAAAGGTATAAGTTTATTGTGTAAATTACATAAGCCTTTCGTCCATTAATTTCGTTGTATTCTTTATTCAAGTTAGTATATGTAAATTTATGTTATTCTTAAGAATTAACTTTTTATTTCCCGTAATTTGGTTACGAAGTCTTGCGTAAACTGTTTGAGTGTTATGTGATTCGTGCGAGATGTGAACATGGGCTTATGTAAATGTTTTTTATATTTTCATGAGGTATTTTGTCACGTTTGAGAGAAAATACGCAATTCTTATATTATGCCCTTTGCTTAAGAGGATTCCTGAAAATCATAGCTAACTGAGAGAGAGCCGTATCGCAGTTGCATCTGTAAGTGTCCAAGAGAGCAATGTTTTGGCAATCCTTACACCCTTGGGCCAGCCCCAAGCTACCAGATCTCGGTCTTGGAATGTTCTGGAAGTAACTAAATCTTATATAGGCACAACATTGTTGCAAATTATCCAGGTGATTTTAAATCTATTTTGTTGGGGTGAGTGTTCGCATTGTGCAAATTTTGTACCTGCCCCTGTAGTAGTGAAAGGTATTTGTATCGTTATCGGGTTAACTATGTTCATTGAGTGTTAAAGCTAATTAAATTAGTGCGTAAAATTTAATTTCAAGTGAAACAAGTAATTGTATAATTTTCATAAGTATTATTGATTTTGTCTTAGTCTAAGGTTTATTCAGATTTAATATTTCGAGTGACATTTGTTTTTATGGAAATTCTTTCAAAGTGTTGTAATTCATATTGAATATATTTATTTTTGTAAAGAGTGTATTATTCCAATCACCAGTGTTTAAATTAGTACTTGCTCGTATCCTGTAAAGAATCGAAGTAAGAGTTGTTTGAATAATTCTTGATAATAATTACCCAGTGTTGTTTTGAGTGGACTTAAAAGACCTTTGGATATTCAGTGTTTTGTATAATGCTGTCTGGGAGTTATTTAACTGTGTCAGAGCCCGGGTGTTAATATTTTCAAGTGCAACAGATTTAACGTAAAAACAAACAGGTGAGTTTGGAACTCGACAGGTTGTATAGCTTGATTCCCAGACACGGGACCATCTCGTAATATTTTTTTGGTGCCCAGACCCTGGGGATCAAGTGATTCTGTTTTAAATACTGGTGAAAACAGGGCCATATTTTGATTAAAGCAACTCACCTATTCATCTTTTAAATACAAAAATAAAATACGTGAATAAAATATTCTATTTTCATGGTGACAAGCTTCGTAAGAATATATAAACACACACACAAACATACACACACACACACACACACACACACACATATATATATATATATATATATACATATATATATATATATATATATATATATATATATATATATATATATATATATATATATATATATATATATATATATATATATATATATTTATATTTATAGTATATGTATATATATATAATATATATATATATATATATATATATATATATATATATATATATATATATATATATATATATATATATATATATATATATATATATATATCCTTTTCTGAGTGAAAACACCTTAACATGATTGGTTTGATAGCTCACAGTAGCCAACCTAGTATGGGTAGACCTTACTAGTACAGCTTTTCTGATCATAGCAATACTTAAACCCTTTCACTACATTAAAGTATCTTCATGAACATAAATATGATTGTATTTATAATAATTGTGATTTGATAAATATATTCTTCAATTCCTACCTGTACACTAGCCTATGCATAGTTATTACAAAAGTAAGATAGTGAATAACGTTTATTGATTATCATTCTTATAAAAGGTTTATCACCCAAATTTCAAGATCACATTACCTGATCAGTGTACATTTGGCCAAATAAACAAATGCTGACTGAAATACTATTTATTGCCAGAAAATCTAACATTTCCCAGCTGAATCCGTCGACGCTTCCACGCACCACTCTGAAGATCTGGATGATAGAGCACCCCACAGAAATTAATAATGTGCTGATCAGGAACCCACTAACATATGAGGCCATGTTTGTTTGAAGTTCATCCATCTATGGAGACAAAGAGGCAGAAAGTAAGATCGAATGGTCATTTTATGGAAGTAAAAGCCTGCATGCAAACATGCACAGTCAAGGAAGAAATATTCACAAAGTTTTAGGATAAATTAAATGAAAAAACAGAGGCACCAAAAGTGTAATGCCCTTCTCTCTTGTTTTGTTTACCTTATCCAACTGTTTCATAAGTCTGCCTAGTTTTTCGCGAAAACTCTGTTGCCCTTGGAAATGATTGGAAGAAGTCCAGATATGTCTTGACTCCATCTTGCTAACGGTTACATTCATTTCGTCAACTGCCCTATGCATAAAGGATGCGAAGAATCTCAGCGACAGTGTGAGAATTATAATAACAGTCAATCCTCCGCAAAAGATGGTGTAAGAATTGAATAAAAACATGATACTCCTGCCGGAAATATTCCTAACACCTATGAGTGACCTGACGAGGAAGTAAAGATGACAACAGAAACAAACATCAAATTTCACCTCCGTCAAAATTGTCAGCACAGAAGGCTGGTTCCGACACCAGCGCTCATCTGCATTAATGGCTGCTAAGCCGCGAACAAACGCTGCCAAGTCTTTGGCCTTCCAGATACATAATAGAACTCTGATGTTGTAACTAAGGACAATAAAGCCACTTGCCACAATCATGATGATGATCCCCGTTGTCTCTGCGGTGTAAATCAGATTCCAAATCGTTGAGAAAATGATGCAACTGTTACTAACGTTCAGACAATTGGCTAAAAGGGTCCACAGTATCATGTGGACACGAATGTTTAGGCAAAACCATTTGTCTTTCTTCAATGAATACGGGAAATATCCACAGATTTGGAGGACTCGCAAGAAGATCTGGAGTGTATACCAGTTGGAGAGAGATTTCGGTGCCATGATCACTTCCCAAACTGGAAAGAAATGCTCTCGTGTGACTCGTAACAACCGCGTTCCTCTACACTGGCCAGAGACTAAATATATCTCTTCACAGCGTTTACAGACGATTTCAATTATGATATGAGGTTCGTTGGAAGGGCAAGTGTTCTTCTTAGACCCAAATAGCTTCCACGCTCCAAATTGTTTTTGATTACTATGTTCAAAGTTATAGAAAATGCACCATTTTACAAACCAAACTTTAACAAGGGAGGAGATCTAACAAAGGATACAATACCATTAATCTATTCCAGTTTTCCAGTAAGTTGATTAAACCCAGCGTGAGTGTACATTAAGAATACGCTATTGACAATACACTATTGACAGTACAATTGCCGTGAATTGATGACGCAAAACATTGTTATATTGTATTCCGTTTTTCTGGCCTTAAGTGAAAATCGTTATCAACAATGTCATGACGTCAATCAAGATTAGTCTTCGGTATTTCGGTCCGATGGCTTGTATTGGAGTAAATGATTATCTTTGCTATCTTTTTGTTTTTATTATTATTATTATTATTATTATTATTATTATTATTATTATCATTATTATTATTATTATTATTATCATTATTATTATTATTTGGAGGGATGAACAGAACTGGTATCGATTCATGTCCATTTGTCTATTCTTTTTATTAAGTCGATTTTACAACTTGGCATTAAATTCCCCGTTGAGGATTAATAAGCAACAATAAAGCATTTTCTTTTTTGGTAACAAACTTGCAAACATTGTGGAATATTGAATCAGAGATTGAAAGCAATCAAAGCTAATGTTTTGTTTTTTTTTCCAAGAGGACGAAAGTCTTTCAGCTAGATTACGTATTGGATTGTATTATTATTATTATTATTATTATTATTATTATTATTATTATTATTATTATTATTATTACTTGCTAAGCTACAACCCTAGTAGGAAAAGCAGGATGCTAGGAAAGGAAACAGGGAAGAATAAAAGATTTAAAGAACAGTAACAATATTAAAATAAATTTCTATATAAACTATAAAAACTTTAACAAAACAAAAAGAGAAATTAGATAGAATAGTGTGCCCGAGTGTACTCTCAAGCAAGAGAACTCTAAACCAAGACAGTAGAAGACTATGGTACAGAGGCTATGGTACTACACAAGACTAGAGAACAATGGTTTGATTTTGGATTGTCCTTCTCCTAGAAGAGCTGCTCACTATAGCTAAATAGTCTCTTCTACCCTTATCAAGACGAAAGTAGCCACTGAACAATTACAGTGCAGTAGTTAACCCCTTGGGTGAAGAAGAATTGTTTGGTAATCTCAGTGTTGTTAGGTGTATGAGGACAGAGGAGAATCTGTACAGAATAATCCAGACTATTCGGTGTATGTGTAGGCAACGAGAAAGTGAACCGTAGCCAGAGAGAAGGGTCCAATGAAGTACTGTCTGGCCAGTCAAAGGTCCCCATAACTCACTAGAGGTAGTATCTCAATGGGAGGCTGGTGCCCTGGCCAACCTACTACGAGATTAACCCTTGGGTCCTTAGTGTGCATCAGGACCCACTTAAAACAGCTCTGCCAGACAGAATCAGCGCTAATCCCCCGTGACGTCACACGATCCATAAGATCACTGGTAGCCAGTGATGAGAGGCTTGTCCTTCCTTATTATCAGCAT
>NC_090745.1:32881872-32896872 GCF_036898095.1 Palaemon carinicauda
AGGGTCTTATCCCTTTTTCAATTTACTACGTTGGCAAACTTACGCCACTAGGCCTTTCCCCCCACGCCATTAGGATGATCTATTAGAATTTTCTAGACGAATTAAGTCTCCAGGAATGCATAAGCAGCAGAAGAGACCCAGCCTGTCCCTTTAAAAGAGCCAACGTCAGCCAGCCCTCTCTCCTCTCAAGTGCTCAAGTGTGTGTCCTCTCAAACATGAATAAGTTTTTTACTCAACGTATATTGCGCAAAGTGTTGTTCAAACGTTGGAGGAATTTATTGAATGTTAAATCGAGTGTAGTGTGTTAATGTAAGAACACTGTCATATAAATGTTTGTAACTGGCCCTGTGAGATGTAGCTTAAACAGTGAAGTGTTCGGTAAACTCGTGTGATCCAAAAGACGTAAGTGTAACAGTTACATTTATGTAAATTTCATTTAGTGTTTAATCATTGGTGTTAAAGAGTTAACTTTTCATTGTGGAGGATTTATTTTTTGTTTTATTGTATTTTTGTTTTTGCCAAATCCTGAGAGAGAGAGAGAGAGAGAGAGAGAGAGAGAGAGAGAGAGAGAGAGAGAGAGAGAGAGAGAGAAAGAGAGAGAGAGAGAGTTAGTGTTAGCGAGCGAAAGTAGTTAGGTTAACGATCGTTTGTGGTGAGAAAGACTGTTGGTTTAAATGAGATTGTTTGTTTACATTTAGTTAGGTTACGACAGTGGTGAATGTTTCGGAGCGAATGCTTTTTTATTTGACTGCCGCTTGAGACAGTTCGTTTGTGAATGCTGGATTATGTTTATATTTTTCTGACCAGCGAGAAAGTGTTTATATATTTTAACAGTAAGTACAGTTTTGTTTATATTTGCTTGTCGTGATTGTGAATGATAGGAACAATTTATTATTTATCTTTGTTTATAGTGCGATAGTTTAGTTAGCTAGGAGTGTTCATAAGTGTTTTTCTTTTTTATTTTGGCAGGCCGTGATTCCTCCTTTGGAGAGACCAAATTTTTTCAGAAAGTGGATGTATTGTTGATGACTTGGCCTGTATTACGATTTTGGTTGGACTGTGTTATTGGATTGCTGAACTGTTGATGACCTAGGCCTGTGAATTAAGATTTCGTATGATGATGATGATGATGATGATATCGACGACGATGACACCCATGACCCCGAGGAGTTAAGGCCGTTATGGAAATTTAAGACAGTCTTCGGGTTTCATATAGTGGTGTTGTGCCATAAAAGACAGTCGGCTTGTGTGTATAGACAGTGTTGGTGTCTATAAAATATATATAAACACGGATATTCATTTGGGTGTTGGTGTGCGGTTGATTTAAGTTTTGTTAGGGGTTTTGTTGATTATTTGAATGGTGGTTATTGTATATTTAGTGTGAAGTTTATGATTAGTTGTAAGTGTGATTATTATTTTGATTGTGGATTATTTCTGTTGAGCGTTTTAGTTTTAAGAAATATAGTATTAAGGGTATGTTTTGTTTTGTTTGTCCTTTTGTCTAAGAGTCCAGTTTATGATAACGTAAGGGGAAAGTATGTGTTGAGGAGACAATTGCCAGTAAGTAAGATTCAAGGGTGTGGGGTTTGTTATTGCAACATCCCGCCACATTATTTTGGCGCCCGAACAGGGACTGCTGAGGCGGGACTGATAGCTGGACTCTTAGACAAAGGACTGAATAGGATAAGAAATTAGGATTAAGTTTGATGAAAAATGGAGGAGCAATTAAGGGTTTTGAGGGAGGAATTGCGGCTGAGTAAGGAGCGTGAGGAGAGGTTGCTAGTAGAGAATGAGAGGTTGAACTGGGAGAATGCGGCGATGCAGAAGGAGCTTAGGGAGTTAAAGGGAACTGTAGAGAGAGTGGAAGAATGTGTTGAGATGAGGATGAAAGAGAATGAGGAACGGATGGAGAACCGATTGGAAGCTATGATGGGGCAATTCATGGGAATGATGAAAACTTTAATGGGTGAAGGTGCAGTCGGAGGAGTGTCCTCAGCTTCGGGTAATGGGTTGATAGTGGAAGAGAAGGTTAAGGTAGGTGATAATGGGAAAGGAAGTGATAGTGATAGTAGTAATAGTGATGGTGATATTGAAGATAAGGGAATTAGGCATAGTAAGGATGAACAGAAAGGTGAGAGGAAAGATGAAAGGAAAGGTAAAAGTGATGTGAAGAAAGAGAAGAAAAAGTATCAGGCTGATAGCAAGGACGATCGTGAATGGGTGAAAGTGGTAAGTAAGAAAAAGGGTAAGAAGGGAATGGTTAAGGATAGGAATTTAAGTGTGGAATTGGATTCATTATATTCAAATGAGGAAGAAGGTAACAAGGGAGTAGACAGTGATGATAGCAGTGAGAATGAACGTGATGTGTGTAAGACTGTGTTTATGAGAGAGGTACCTCGGTGTGAAAGGTTCAATGAGCATAGCAGTAGGGATGTATATGATTTTTTCAAGGAGTATGAGAGGTATTGTCAGGATAAGTATGGTGATAGTAAAAGACTTTGGGCTAGGGAGTTAGGAGAATATTTGACTGGGTATTTGTTGACGATGTATGGAGTGATAATGAGTGTAGGGGACGTTGATTATGAAAGTGTGAAAAAGAGAATAATTGAGCAGGTAAAACGTATGAAAGGGAGTGTTAGGTATAAACGTAAGAATGATTTTGATGAGGCAAGGATGAATGCAGGAGAAGCGATATCAATGTACGTATGTAGGTTGGAAACGTTAGCTAGGAAGAAGTATGGGGATGAAGGCATAAATGAGAATAAGGAGTTAATGAGGAAGTTTTTGGCAACAGTACCTGAGAATGTGTGTGAATTTATTAATTTGAAACGCAAAGAGAAAATGAGGTGGACGCAAGAGAGATTGACATGGGATGATATACTAGAGATAGTTGAGGATTATGAGTTAGATAGGTGCATGAAAGAAAGTAAATATGTGAGTGTAAGAACTGGAATGGAAGAAAGTGTAATAGAATTTGGTAGTTATAAGGATGCAATTTTGAGAGGACCAATGAGGGTAGCTGATAATGTAGTAGATAGGAGTGTTAGGGCGAGTAATGTGGGAATACCTGTAAGGACAAATGAAGGATTTAGGCAGGGTAATTGGCGCAATAGGGATAGGAGTGTGAGTGCACATCGAGGTATGTCAGATAGCCGTGTCCGTGATGAAAAGTGTTATAGGTGTGGGAAAGTAGGTCATAAGAAGAATGAATGTAGATGGGCTCTAGGTGCTTGTTTTGGATGTGGTGAGGTAGGGCATAGAATTAGCGAGTGCAAGAAAGAGAAAGGGGTAAAATGTTATCGGTGTGGTATGACTGGGCACATAGCGAGTGGATGTCGTAGTAATCATATGAATGTAATTTGTGGTAATTGTGGTAAGGATGGTCATTATGCTAGAATGTGCAAGTGTACTGAATGTGGTGCAGATGGGCATGTAGCTAGGGTATGTAGGAAGAAGGGAGTAAATCAGCCAGGATGTTCGGGAAACTAGTGTGTAAGAGGGTTCAGCTGGGTGAGTCCTCCTGTGTGTGTGGAAGGAATAGAATTAATGTTTGTGAGAATGGGATGAGTAATTGGGTGGAAATGAGCAAGTATGAACCTAGTATGCATGAGAAGTTAGGGCTGGAAAATAAACAATTAGTGTTAGTTGAATATAGGAAAAAGAGGCGTTTGAAAGTTTTAAGTGAGGAGAAAGTGCAAGGGAAATTTATAAGTAAAAGTGAGAATAGAAATAAGTATGACAAGGGTGTAAATGTGCAAGTGTGAATGGAAGATAAATGTGTTAATACAGATGAATCATGGCTGAGTATGAATGATACCTATAGTGTGTGTGGCTTTTCCTTAGGTGATGTAAAAGAAAGGATGACGAATGCGAGAATGAGAGACAGGAGAATGATAAGTAGCATGAATGAATCTTTTGCTAAAGTTGAGAATGTTTTTGATGAAATGGATGAACTGTTTACAGAAATGAGTGTAATTATAGGGCCAAACGAGAACGAGGTAGATGGGATTGTACATGATATATTAGATGATAGGGATTTAAATAGGAATAGTGTTAATGTAGCGAATGATTGTGATAAGGAAGAAGTGAATGAGAGAGTATATGGAGGCCCAGTTACTCGGAGTAGAGGTCCCGTTCCCGACTGCGACTGGGTTATGAAAAAAATAATGTAAGTGTTGTGTGAGAAGGATTTGGCAAAGTAAGGGGGGAGGAATGTGGAGGATTTATTTTTTGTTTTATTTTATTTTTGTTTTTGCCAAATCCTGAGAGAGAGAGAGAGAGAGAGAGAGAGAGAGAGAGAGAGAGAGAGAGAGAGAGAGAGAGAGAAAGAGAGAGAGAGAGAGTTAGTGTTAGCGAGCGAAAGTAGTTAGGTTAACGATCGTTTGTGGTGAGAAAGACTGTTGGTTTAAATGAGATTGTTTGTTTACATTTTTTAGTTAGGTTACGACAGTGGTGAATGTTTCGGAGCGAATGCTTTTTTATTTGACTGCCGCTTGAGACAGTTCGTTTGTGAATGCTGGATTATGTTTATATTTTTCTGACCAGCGAGAAAGTGTTTATATATTTTAACAGTAAGTACAGTTTTGTTTATATTTGCTTGTCGTGATTGTGAATGATAGGAACAATTTATTATTTATCTTTGTTTATAGTGCGATAGTTTAGTTAGCTAGGAGTGTTCATAAGTGTTTTTCTTTTTTATTTTGGCAGGCCGTGATTCCTCCTTTGGAGAGACCAAAATTTTTCAGAAAGTGGATGTATTGTTGATGACTTGGCCTGTATTACGATTTTGGTTGGACTGTGTTATTGGATTGCTGAACTGTTGATGACCTAGGCCTGTGAATTAAGATTTCGTATGATGATGATGATGATGATGATATCGACGACGATGACACCCATGACCCTGAGGAGTTAAGGCCGTTATGGAAATTTAAGACAGTCTTCGGGTTTCATATAGTGGTGTTGTGCCATAAAAGACAGTTGGCTTGTGTGTATAGACAGTGTTGGTGTCTATAAAATATATATAAACACGGATATTCATTTGGGTGTTGGTGTGCGGTTGATTTAAGTTTTGTTAGGGGTTTTGTTGATTATTTGAATGGAGGTTATTGTATATTTAGTGTGAAGTTTATGATTAGTTGTAAGTGTGATTATTATTTTGATTGTGGATTATTTCTGTTGAGCGTTTTAGTTTTAAGAAATATAGTATTAAGGGTATGTTTTGTTTTGTTTGTCCTTTTGTCTAAGAGTCCAGTTTATGATAACGTAAGGGGAAAGTATGTGTTGAGGAGACAATTGCCAGTAAGTAAGATTCAAGGGTGTGGGGTTTGTTATTGCAACATCCCGCCACATCATTAATTAGCAATATCAAATATTTTTATAAATTAATTTCTAGTGAAACAAGTGATTGTATGATTTACATAGAGTAACATTTTCTTTTGTTAAGATTTAATATTTCAATTGATTTACTTTTGGTGTCAATTCTGGCGAGGTGTTGTAACTTTTTATAGAATATATTCTTTTTCGTAAAGAGTATATTGTATTGAGACCAATATTTCCTAACAGTGATTTGCTCGTAACCCCTGACTAAGAACCAAAGTAAGAGGTTGTTTTTTAATAGTTCATATCAAGTAATGACTCAGTTTTATTTTAAGTGTTACGTAATAGACCTTTGAATATTCAGTTTTTATATATATTGCTGTCTGAGGGTTGTGTATATTTTCAGATCTCTGGTGTTATTCAAGCATAACAGATTTATGTAAAAATAAACAGATGAGTTTGGATCTTACGAGTTTATGTAATTCGCTAGCCGTAATATATATATATATATATATATATATATATATATATATATATATATATATATATATATATATATATATATATATATCAAAGTGTTTCTTCTGACAGGAGCTCCAGAGTAAAATAATAAAACCAATCACCTCAATATTATGTGTTTCAACTATTTAATCATGAATCCCCTTGCCAGTCAAATTTCCCATTAGTCTAAACACATACACAGGACACTCAATGGCATCACATCAAACACCTCTACACACTCTGCACCATTTTAACTTATCTTGTGGATGCTCTGGCACCTCCAAGATCTGGTTCTCCTACTATTCGACTATTGCTAAGCATTCCTATCCTGCTACGTCCTATCACTTTTGACCTGTATGCTTTACCAGCCTAATTCTGTCCAATCTCTCCACATAACTGAGCCACCTCAGATTACTCTGACCAATCTTTTTACCTATGCTAACATTTTCCTACCATCTGCACCCTTAGCCTACCCTGATGATTCATGTCTTTTACCCTTCTTTTGCATGTATCCTGCTGCTTTTCTTTCATCACCTATTCTGTGACTCACCTCTTTCTTCTTGTATTTATCTCTCATATTCACATCCATATATTCACAGGAATCATCCACTTCCATTCTTCTCCATTCCATGATAATATTAATTTCTCTATCTTTCTGGATCCTACTTTACCTTCTTACCTTATTCTTGATCACTCTTACTCTCAACTCTCTTGTGTTATTAACACTTTCAAACTCTTTCACCAGCATCTACCGTTTTCCTCTACTGTCCCTCATCATTTTACAGTCCCCTCATAACTTATTTTCTTATGTAACTACGCAACTATGTCCTCTCTCTGACGACTCACTTGATTCATATTTTAAATGGCCTTTTAATTATCTAAGTAGAAAATAATACATCAAACATAATCCCAGAACACAATACGTATATTCTTTTTTGCCACCATTATCCCTACACTAAGGATTCGTTTCTATCAAAGGTATCCTCTTCTACCAAAACCTCTTTCTCTCCATATCATCCTTGACCTTACCTCGCCATCTAATTCTCTGCCTTCCTCTCGATTTCCCCACTTCCCCTATCAGGATACTCACAAGCCCTACTCACTCCCTTCCCATCATCCATCCTCAACATGTGCCTACTCAATCTCAGTTGAGACACTCCTATCACCTCTTTAATCTTTACTACACCTGCCCTTCTCCTTATTTCATCATTTTACAATCTTTCAAGTAGTGGTATTCCCATAATTCAACTCAGCATTCTCATTGCTGTTCTCTTTTTGTCTTAGCTCCTATGATTATAATTCATATTTAATACTGATCTTATTACTGTGCTTTAAATCTTGACTTTCAGCTTAATGGATATTTTCATTTTCTTATCACAAACTACTCCTGCTACCTTTCCCCACTCTGCCCAGGCTGCCTTTATCATATTCTCAGCCTCAGTCTCACATCCCTCCTGATTTATAGTAGATACCAAGTATCTAAAATGTTCCACATATTTTATAACTGAGCTTCTACGTTTATGTATGGCTATCTTGTCCCTACCTTCCTTACTGCTCATCGTAACTTCAGACTTGCCCACATCTTCCCTCAAGCTACCCCTCTCAAAAGTAGTCTCCCACCATTCTACTACCATTCTTTATAGGTCTTCCTCATTTTAAGTGGTAATTACCAAATCCTCTGCATATAGCATCTCTCATAACTCTTCATCTCTGATATCTTCACGTAATACATTGTTATAGGTATATTAGATTTATGCATTTCATATTAGGACCTGTAAAAAAAATACTTAGAAATATTAGATGCTAATGTTTGAACAACATTGTTGTAAAGATTTGTAAATTATAGTTCTTTTTGTATTCCAAAACAAGAATCTCTGGTAATTTCTCGAAATTGGTTTATGTCCCCAGCCTTGTCAGTAACAAAATCAATGAACAGCACAAATAACAATGGACTTACCCCTGGTTTAATCTGAAACTAACTTCAAAGGTTTTAGTTTTCCCAAATTCTATTATTACTTGTTCTTTTCATCTCTTGTACATCCTCTCAACCATTCTCACAAACTTCTCCGGGACCTTTCTCTTCCTCAACCACCAAAATATCACTTATTTTTGTATTTTATCATTAGCCTTCTCTAGATCTAAAAAAGCATTGAAGACCTGGTCTCCCTCTAGTCTCTTTTCCTGTAGCTACCTTACTATAATGATGGTAGCCACAGTCCCTCTCCAACTCATGAGTCCATATTGCTGTTTCCCAATCTTTGCAATCTCTCTCAACCTCTCATCTAATACTCTCTCAAAAACTTTTAGACAATGCCCTGTTAGTTTCATTCCCCTTTAGTTACCACATTCCATAACATCACCTTTCTGCTTTAATATAGATACCATTAGATTCCCAGTCTTCAGCCATTATTTCCTCTGCCCATAAAGCTCTTAATAAATCCTGTATCCATTCTTCCCCCTCTGTAGTTAATATCCTGACTATTTCAATTGGAAACTCATATATTACTTGCATTTAAACATATTTTACTCTGCCCATTTATACAAGAATTAAGGCATACCGGCAGAGGCGGATTTAGGTTGTGCGGGGCCCTAGGCCCGGTGACCTTACCGGGCCCTCAAATCAGTGTACGAGCGAAGCGTTAAAATAAATTAGCTTTTTAAACAATATCAAATTTATTGAAATTTAACCAAATTACCATTTCACAGTTGAACATTACCCATATGATTTTTTGAAGCTCAACAATAAAAAATAACTATGATAATATACCATTAACTAGAGAGATAAGCGTTGAAATAAATTTTCTTTTTAAACAATATTCAATTTATTGATAATTATCCAAGTGACCATTTCACAGTTGAACATTACACATTTGCTTTTTTGAAGCATAACAAAAAAAAATACTATAATAATACACCATTAACTAAGGAGATCCCCAACTATAATGATGCACCATTGAAAAATAATAACTTCAATAATACGCCATAAACAAAAGAGAATACCGTTTGACTGAAGTGAGTGGCAAAATGGCAAAATGAGTGGGTTTGTTTATTGTATGCAATTTGCACGGTACACTCAACTATTTCTCATTAAAAAAATTATTTTTTTCGAGCCTTCTTACTTGCAAACTGTTTGATGACATGAGTAAAATCAAGCACCCTTAATTTTTCATGCTCAATGCTCAACAGGGTGAGTGAAGATAAGCAGTTCTGCCCCATGGTGTTTCTTAGATAATTCTTTAGTAGTTTCAGCTTGGAGAATGATCGCTCCCCAGTGCAGTTTGTGACAAACATGCAGAGATAGAGTCGTAATACAATTTCAACATTAGCAAATGTTTCAACCATGTCATGTCTGTGAATTATCTTATACATTTCTAGTTCCGGACTTTGTCTTTGTGCAGCTTTTACACCACCTAATGAAGGAGCACTTTCAGATGAACCTCTTGGAATGGATTTCATGAGGTGTGCAAACTGCAAAAGCTCCGACTCCAATCCCGCCTCCAAGTCATTAGGATATGAAGACACAAGCTTTTCAGCAGCTGCTTTAAGTTCAGTGTTTGTTTTGTTTGAGATTTCTGATAAAAACCCAAATTTCTCTCGAAGGTCGCTGTAAGCTGCAAGGCGTTGTGTTAGGGCAGCATAGAGCTTGTCAATGATTGGCAAGAAAGCAGTCACTCTAAACATGTCTCTCCCTGTCAGCGTAACATCCTCCACCGAGTCTAGTTCATCGTGGTGACGCTTGCGCTTTCTAATACGCTGCGACTGCCTGTCGGCGTAGTATGCAACTTTACCAGTAACGTCACTGGGATCACACTTAGCCATAGCTTTTGCTTCAAAATCATCGAACTGGGATCTCAGGTCTTTAACAAACTGTAAAAGAGACTCCAGCAGTGTGACAGCTGTGTTGAGGGAGATTCCAGGTTTTTGCAGTTGAATACTGGCACTCTGAAACCTTTCCAATACTGTATCCCAAACTTCAAGAAGAATTACTGTTTCAATTTTTTTCAAACCTTTGAGAAGACCACTTACTTCAGCTCTTCTGATCCGAGGAAAACTCTTCCAGAACAATGATGTTTTCTTTGTGTGCTCTACTGAGAGCAGCTACAGCATCTGCTCGTGCTGACCAACGAGTGTCTGAAAGTTTTTTATCAACTTTCAACTTCTTATCTTTATTAGTCTCTATTACCTCACAGTGTCTCCTCCAACGATAAGTAGATGTGACAAGGAAGGAGTACAAGTTGGCTATATATAAAAACAATGGCGAAGTATTTATTATTACTATTATTATTATAATGATCAATTTAGGCGACCAACCAGAAAGCAAGAGATGCATACACCCGAAGGCCTAGTTAACGGCACATCATCGATGATAGAAATAAAACTATTAGAAGAAACATTGATGAGGCAAAAAGATGAACATGGAAAAACTAAAACGTTGAGGCACTAGAGAGAAAAAAAGCATTAACGTGTTTTTTGAAAGTATAACAATCATTTGACTTGACGACATCATTAGGAAGGGTGTTCCAAACATTAACAGATGAGGGGATGAAGCAACGAGAAAACTGAGACGTGTTCGACAGTAAGAGAGGTCGAACCTTTTTTTGTAACTGATGTTTGACAAGTTAGTCTTTTCCTGTTTTTGTCGACAGGCAAATAGAAAAGGTTTCAATCAATGAAATTCACACCTGAGCAGAAATGAGCCGGAAGCTACGTCAAGAAGTCAGATGAGACCACTGCGCTCAGAAAACAATGAGAGTGAACACTTCAGGCAGAAAGAGCAAACTGATAAAAAAGCATGCTAGCACAAAATAAAGCACACAGATGAGAGTATTCGGGAAAATAGTTGCACAAGATTTATCATGAGTCATTAATGCATACATGTAACCATGTGCATACAGGGTTCAACAGCCAATCAGAGTGCAGATTGAACGTTAGTAATCACGCCACGTGGACCCAACAAGAAGCAAAGAAAAGTCTACTGGTCCACACACAATGAATATTATTTACACAATTTATATGATAGCTTGACAGAAAACCGAGCTTGCATTATTGCATCAACTTGCGAATTCGAAATGTTGCTTGCAAGCAAACTGTATGAAATTCAAAGTCATTGAACCGATGAAGTGAATATAACTCACTTTCATGCATACTAAACGCCACATTCATTGCACAGCTCAAATGCTGCGAATTGCCAAATTGCAAATGCCTAATTGCCAAATTGCATATGTTGTAATTGCCTGTGTAGATGTTATTTCGCAAAAATTCACTGACACAAGCGTGGAGAAATTTTTTTCCATTGATTATAAAGTGCCCACGCCGAATTATGAATCAAATTTCGCGGGGCCTCACAAGCGCGGGGCCCTAGGCCATGGCCTAGTCGGCCCCCCCCCTAAATCCGCCGCTGCATACCGGTATATATATGAAAACGGTCATGCACATAGCCTATATCTATCACATTACTAATGAATTGTACCACCGTATACTATTATTATTATTATCATTATTATTATTATTATTATTATTATTATTATTATTATTAGCTAAGCTACAACCTTACAGTAGTTGAAAAAGCAGAATGCTATAAGCCCAAGGGCTTCAACAGGGGAAAATAGCCCAGTGAGGAAAGGAAATAAGTAAACCATAAGAGAAGTAATACACAATTAAAGTAGAATATTTTGAGAACAATTACAATATTAAAAAACATCTTTCATTTATAAATTATAAAAAGTTTATTTATATTACTAGCTATGTTACAATATTAGTTGCAAATACAGAATGGTACAAGCCCAAAGACTCAAAGTGGTTCAGTGCAAAACAGAAATAGAGATGCAACAAATAAACTATTTACGAAAAATGAAAAAGAATTATGAAATATATTGAGATCAGTAACAACATTAGATAGATCAGTACAAATTGTGAAACGATGATCTAAATTATGAAAAACCACATGCAACATACACAAAGAACTAACAGTGCGATGGTGCCAGATATTAGTATACAAGTAAAGAGTAAGGAATCTAATAGACCCCAAGAATTTCTCTATCAAATTAAAATGAGAGTTAGCAGCTGAAGAACTGACAGGAGAACATTACTCGAAAGAAGGTAGAATGAAAAAATTAAACATCTCCTAAGGATATATTGATCACCCAAAATGACTTTATACTTTCTCGCTAATCCAATTTTTGTGCGTTTTAAAGAAGAAATTGACCGGATGTAAGTCTCAAAAGTAAATTTGCAATTGATAACCACAACTAGAATTTTAAATGGGTTGTATATAGTTAAGGAGGCGTTGTCAATGAAAAGATCTGGGTATTAAAGAACTAATGTCCTCGACCCAGTTACAATTATCTTTTCATTTATCTTAATGTTCAACTTTATTACCCATAATTTGAACCATGTTCCAATTTTAGCAAGATCCCTTTTAAAGGATTCTCCAAATTTGGGTCTATATTCAGGAAAGGAAATTGACTGAAAGGGAGTAGCATTATTCGCATATGCAGCAAGCCTGTTTCTAAGGCCATATCACATAACATGCGAATTTTGTATGAAAAGTAATTGTCAAAGAAACTACCCTGAGGAGCACTAGATATTACGTTCCTATAATCCCTATGGTTATGGTTCCTAAGGAAAACTACTTTTTATAATCTATTACTTACAAATCTAATAATGATATTAGGAAAAAAACACACCCACACCCATATGTTTAGTTTGAAAACAAGGGCCTCATGATTGACATTGTCAAAGGCAGCACTAAAATCTCGGCTAATTCTACGAATCTTCTGTCATGACAGCAAACAAGAGATTTCTGGACAGCACTGGAAATTGTAAGACGGGCATCACATGTTCCAAGGTCTTTGAGAAAATCAAACTGCCAACTAAGGAATAAATGATTATTCTCAGCATACCCTTTTTGATTTTTTGATGAAAAACCTTTATTAATCAAAGTTAATATGGGAGTTATGGAAAATGGGAAGTAATTGGCCGGGCTAGAGTTACAACAAGCACATTTACCTAATGAACTTAAGGACTAACATTGCCGATCATCTAACAAATAAAAAAGAAAAAACTTGCTAACTTTTGAAATATAACAGAAAATTTAGGAGCTAGGAAATCAGCTGTCATTATTTCTTCTGTTATCGTAAATTTTGATAATTATTACATTTTAATATAAAACAAATTGTGAGAAATGTCACCTGTATAGATTCCATGACTCACAAGACAAGAAGTTTTATGGTTATACCCTTCAGTACTGGCACAAACCTCAGAGAGAGTACACGTTTGAATCTAACCTCTGACATTCACTCGCTTTTACGTATGTTTTTCTTGGTTTCGCAAGAATTTCATCATGCCAATAAGGAAAAGATAATTTCAACATCTCGCCAACATAAGGAAGAAGAAAATTCGCTTTTATAAGAGTTCAGAAGTGGGTAATATCGGCAATATTAGCAGAGTTAGTGAAGGAGACAGATGATGAAGGACGACCGTCACGCCTAGAGAAGCAAGATATTGAGCAAAGGAATATTAATTTATGATTAAGTTATGATAAATAACATTGTTTTGTTTTATTAATATCCCAAGAAGGACATAAAATTCATAATAATCACGATTTATTAATATTGTCTTTGTGAAAATACAAAAAAAAACTGAACGTCCGTATCTCAAAACTATACTTATTGACCTTCAAATTCTATCTTCTCCCTTAGTTTTAGAGATATAGCATTGAAATTTGGAATATAACTTAGAAAGACATTATTAAACAATCAAATAGAGTCCCTTTTTCAAATCCTTTTTCATATTTTTTTTTCATTTTTTTTTTTTTTTTTTTTACCATCTCCTAAGAATCACTCTACATCAGACAACCACTAACAACCCTGAAGACAACGAAATGGTTGAACATTTTCATGACACCCTCAAAACAGCTTTGGTGTCCCAATGCAATGACTCCAACTGGTTTACTCTGCTTCCCTGGGTCCTCCTAGGCCTATGGACCACTCCTAAAGATGTCATGGATGTCTCGGCAGCTGAAATGGGGTATGGCGATCCATTGATCTTCCCTGCTGAATTTTTTTTCTGTCAGCAGCCTCCTACCTCAATCTCCAGTGCCTACATCATATTTTGGGAATATTTACTCTATGCCGGCAGACTTACAAGACCCCAGCAAAGCAACACATACCGGAAGACTTGCACAAGGCATCGCACGTTTCCTGTGCAACAACACTAGCAGAGAACCACTAGTACCACCATACACGGGCCCTTTCCTCATGATCCATCGTACACCGAAGGCTTTCTTAATCAACATTTGTGGCAAAGAAGATCAGGTCTCCATTGATTGCCTTAAACCTGCATATCTCCTGCAAGATAGGCTGCCTACAGTATGCCTCTTAAGAACAGGGTGCCCTATTTCCCATGTATATCTTTTTTAGGGGTTAGCCATATACCACACGTGTTTCACACACTCTCGTTCACTGTAATAGTATTTCCTTTTTTTTGTGTATCTAGCTCTTCCCGGTACTGATAACAGAACCTATTTAAGGTTGCCTTTTCATGCATTAGTTGGTTGGAATTTTTGTGACATTCTTACTCTGAACTACTTGTATGTAAACTCATTATCTGCTGAATAAAAGTTAAATGCATTCATCTCGCTTCTGTTTTAACCTACCAGCAACCTTGCACACTGCATAAAAGACAACGCAGAAAGGGCATTATTCTTTATTTGTATGTGCATTGCTTGCTGGATGGGCATTCTGAGTTGTTATGTTCAACTATTGTATAAAACATAGATTATGCAAAATCTACTCAAAAAGTTTATGAAACAATAGCAAAACATTAACAGCAATATGAAGATAATAGCCAGCAAACAGAAAATGAAAATATATTTAAGATTTAACATAAATATTTACAGCATTACACAAAAATCCTTTGAATACTCATGGCACAACAAAAGTAAATGATGTACATAACTCTTACAAAGTAGGTCGAGTTAACTTTACAAACTTCTATGCGGCGAGGAACAGATGGCATTTAGTAGTTTCAGATATAAAGTGTTGACACGAGGAATCAGTGCTTCTGTCTGATGATGTATGTTATTTTAATCGTCTTCAAAATACTCTATCGTTGTGTTTAGTCACTAACTTCCAGAGTCACAGAGGGTGTAGCAGAAGAATGTCTCCAAACACGAGTAGTATT